>NC_067400.1:560810601-561110601 GCF_016432865.1 Antechinus flavipes
TTGTTGAAGAGAGCCATGTCCATCAGAATTGATCATCATGTAGTATTGTTGTTGAAGTATAGAATGATCTCCTGGCCCTGCTCGTTTCACTCAGCATCAGTTCATGTAAGTCTCTCCAGGCCTTTCTGAAAATTATCCTGTTCATCATTTCTTACTGAACAATAATATTCCATAATATTCATATACCACAATTTATCCAACCATTCTTCAATTGATGGGCATCCACTCAATTTCCAGTTTCTGGCCACTACAAAGAGGGCTGCCACAAACATTCTTGCACATACAGGTCCCTTTCCCTTTAAAATCTCTTTGGGATATAAGCCCAGTAGTAATACTGCTGGATGAAAGGGTATGCACAGTTTGATAACTTTTTGAGCATAGTTCCAAATTGCTCAAGGAGTAACATTCTTAAGTATCTTCTAGAAAAGAAGCAAACCATTGTGGTAGTTTACAAGATGAATACAAAGAAGTAGACAGGGAGTAAAATGAAAAAAATGAGTTCTTAGAGCTAGAACATCTGCAAGTTATGATTTTTATGTTTTGCATGATTATCAATTTTAAGTCCTAACTTCCTCATCTGTAAAATAGATATCTGATGTTTTTGTTTAAACCAGTCTAAGCTTGTTAGAAAAAGATTTCAAAATGTACTGTTATGAACTAGCATAAAATGAGACAGTATGAAGAGACTTTGATAATGTTAAAAAAAACTGTGATGCCTCACAGGTTTGTGGAAAAAGAATTTTGTAGACTGTCAAGCACCAGCTAAGTGAATTTGTTGTTGTCATTGTTAATAATACTAGTAATGATGTTTGAAAAATCTCTTTATGCCTATAATTTTTTCTCCCACTTTAAAAAAAAAATTCTTATAAAGTATGGTTCTTGACATGGAGTGACAGGAATGTAGGGGAACATCTATAGGCACTGTGAAAATAACCATGTCAATAAAAATACATTTTAAACTAAAAGGAATAAGATGATAGTTACTGCTCTTAAAAAATTTATAATCTAGTTATGGAGAAAAACTTAAGGAATGGAGTTACATAATACCAAAAAATCACCTAATTGGAGTTAGAAGACTTGGTATTTTATTTCTCTTTCTGCCACTAACTGGCTCTTACCTCTGACTAATTTACCTCACTGGGTCTCAGTTTATTCAAATTCAGATTCAAAATGAGGAGTTTCCACTAGATAATTTTTAAGATTCCTTCCTTTCATATATTTTTACCATGTTTAACATATATTGGACTACTTGCCATCTAGGAGAGGAGATGGGGGAAGGAAGAGAAAAATTGGAACACAAGGTTTTTGCAAGGGCTAATGTTGAAGAATTGTCCACACATATGTTTTGAAAAATAAAAAGTTTTAATTAAAAAAAAGATTCCTTTCATCTCTGAAATTCTACAGATGTTAATAAATATTTTAGGTAGGATTTGAACTCAGGGCCTCTAATCTCCAGAGCCAGCAAATTTTTTCCCACCATCTACATACCTGTAATGGTACGTGTGTAATGTAACGTGTGGATGTAATGTAATATAATTGTGCTGTAAGAAATGATAAAGACAAAATGAGTATCGAAAAACTAATGAGTAGAGGATTAGGAGAACAATTTTAATAACAACTACAATGAATGTAAGTAGAAAAAGTAACAACTAAATTAATTGAATCTACATGCTGGGAAATTAGAATGGCATTTCTAATGCCAAAGTAACAAATGAAAAGATACTTACTTATGGAGATCTATGAACCATGGATAATGATTCCAGACTCTTTTGGGGATGTTGATGAATTTTGTGGAAGTTGTCTTTTATTCCTCTTTCTTCTTTATTATAATGTATGGAATTCTGGGAAGTGGTAAGTCTACAATGGGAAGTAGAAATGATGTGAAGAAGAACGATATTGCTAAAAGTATCTATTAACAAATGTATTTTAGCAAACATGGTGGTGTTTTAAACACTCTTCACCCTTCCTGGCTCAGTCATGCCTTGAATTAGGGTATAGCTGGTGTCATTATAATTCCCTACTAAACCTAGTTGAGAATAATCGTGAAGTTTCAAACCTATGTGACTGAAAGTATGGTAATATGCTCAACAGAACTAGACCCCATCTTCTCGAAATCTTAAGCTCTAACTGTACAAGATTGTTCCTATTTGTTTGCAGTGGAATGACATGATTAAATGATAATGGGAGTTAATCTGAAGGACAAGATTATGTTGTAAATGAACTAGAAAGGCTTCATAAATTGCTGACTTTACTTGGGTCTTAAATGAGTTAGTATTTTTGTGGCACCTGAAAGTTTACAAAGTGCTTTTTTCACCATGTCCAGTATGTCCACGTATGTATGTGTGTGTGTGTGTGTGTGTGTATACACGCATGTATGTGTATGTATATGTGTGTATATCAAGCATTTATGATATACCAATGACATACCAGACACTGTATTAAGAGCTGTATATATAAAGAAAACCACAAATAGTTCCTGCTCCTTAAGGAGTTTATATTCTAATGTGGTAGACAACATTTTAAAAACATAGGTACATACAGAATAAATGGAAAATAATCTCAAGAAGGAACATTATAGAACTCAGAGGAATTGGGAAAGACCTTTAGAAGGTGGCATTTGAGCAGACTAGAAGAAAGTCAGTAACTTTAAGATGCTGACGTGAGGAAGGAGGCAGAGCATTCCAAGAAGACATTCAGTACAAAGGCACAGAAAAGGGAGTTAAAAATTTGTATCTGAGGACTGTCAAGAAAACCAGTGTGGCTGATCATCAAGTATTGGGACTGGTAAAGGAAGGGACCGGATGGTGAAAGGCTTTAGATGCCAGACTTAGAACTTTATATTTTATCTTGGGGATAATAAGGACCCATTGGAACTGATTAAATAAGGGAATGCATAATCCTCTGATCTATGCTTTAGGAAAATCATATTGGCAATTAAATAGTAGATGGGTTGGAGTGAATGAAGCATTTAAAATGGATACCAATGGAGAGCTTTTGAAATTGTCCACATAAGAGGTGATAAGGGCTTGAAATTGACTTAAGGGATTTGACAGTGGGATTGGTATGTGGACTACATGAGGATGAGAAATTTAGAGGGACACTAACTGTGAACTTAGATGACAAGGGTAGTTGTGCATTTGACAGTAATGGGAAAATTAGGAGGAAAATGAGTAGTGAGATATATTAAATATAACTAGCCTTAGAAGTCTAGTTTCAGATGCAATGGAGATGGTGATGCTATACGTCACTCAGGAGAGAGCCTATTCTCTCTGGATATATACAGATATAAATACACACATATCATCCACACAGAGATAATAATTGAACTTATGGGAACTGGTGAGATAACCAAGTTAAGTAACAGAAAAAGCCTCAAGATGGAGCCTTAGGAATGCATCACCTGAGTAAAGATCCATCAAATGAGACAGGAGAAGGAACTGTCAGGAGAACTAGGACAGAGGTAGTGTAGTAAGGTAATGAAGACAAGAAAATAACTAGGAGGAGGTAGTGATCAGTAGCATCAGATCAATAGCAAGTGTAGAGATGTCAAGAAGTTTTGAAGAATTGAAAAGAGACCAGTACATTTGGCAATTAAAAGGTCTTTTGTACTTTTGAGGAGAGCATTTTCTGTTTAATGAGATTTCAGAGAATTGTTAAGAGAAAGGAGAGGAGAGGAAGTAGAGGTACATAATATAGTTGACTTTCTCAAGCAAGTTAGTAGAGAAGACGGAGGACAAATGCAGTATTGTGGAAATTGGGAATGGCAGGATTCAGAGTGTTTTATTTTTTATTTTTTGGTTTGTTTTAAAAATAGGGAAAGATACAAGTATATTTGGGAGAGACCAAAGATTAGAGTTAGTAAAGATGATAGGGAGCCATCTGCTGGAGAAACACAGGAGGGAATGGGATCAAAGTTACATATAGAAGGGATGGATTTGCTGGAAAGGACCAGCTCTTCATTATAGGAGTAAAGGAAAAGCTGTTAGGGAGAAGATATCTTGAATGTTGTGAAATTAGGAGGGGAAAATAGCCTCACTCAAAGAGTGATTGAAGATTGAGGAGGATTGAGGATTGAGAAGATATGAGAAAGGGTAGCAACAACCAGTATAGAAATTAGGTAAAGAGTTGTTACTTTATTATTTTTAGAGCCCAGCAAGATTAGAAAAAGCATATTTGTGGCAGATTCAACTTTTTTTTGTGATTCTCCTCCCAGCTTAATTCAGCAGCATATGAATAGGAATGAAGGGGGATAGATTGTGGGATCTAGGGTTGCAGTTTGGCAAGATGTATGTAGTTTGTGATGGGATGAGGAAGAGATTTGAGAATAAAGATTAGTATAGCTTTGAGCTGTTTCACTAAAGTGTTGACCACAGGAAAGGGAGTAGGTATAGCTACTGACAGAGGTGATGAGTTGGGAAAGAATTGAGAGGTGGAGAATATAGAAGTTGTACTGAAGATTGAAGAACAGATTTAGGAGTCTGGAATGCTAAAGCATAGGAAACAATGGAATGATAAAGGGTTAAGATCAAATAAAGGAGTTTTGAAGTTTATGAATGCAATGACTTTTAATGGATCGGATGGCAGATTATTTTTTCTAGGTCTTAACATTGACCATCAAAATTGGGACTGATTTAATCCTACTTGTTTAATCTACTCCTAAGGTTCACAATAGTTTTTCCTGATCAGGGATCATCATTTCTCTCAGATGACCAATGTAACCATCCTTCAATTTTATAGTTAACAATTTTACTCTTAATTTTAAAGCACATCTTAATGAGAACATTTTTCTAACTTCACTGAACTGTTGTTTTTTAGATCATTGAGAATATTCAGGCATACTCTGCTGGCAATGTTTAAAAGGGACAGAAAGTTCAAATGATCTTATTAACATAAACTTTACTTGGGACACACATTGTTTCACTTTTCTGGATTGAATGCTTTGTTTTAATTGGTAATTACTGAATTTTTATATTATGTATATCCCTGTCAAATGTATGATTATGAAGTTGCAACTGAAATTATTTTATCTTTTATTTATTTTGGTTAAGAATTATTAAGGGGAAAAAAGTAATTACAAACAAATTTGCAAAGTTGGGCAAAAATCTTATAATGCCTCTCAGACTAGTTTACAAAAACTAGCTTTATTCACTGTCTCTCAGGTTTCTTCTGCCTTGCATAGAGATTCGTTGCTTCTTCCCTTCTGCTATAACAGCCAAGGTTCAAAAACAAGAACTGTCACACCAAGAATAGTATGTTTAAAAGTTTGGTCTTTTTTTCTCTCAGCAGTATTTTATTTTGCCAATTACATGTAAAGATAGTTTTCAACATTCGTTTTTATAATCATAAGAGTGTGAGTTCCAAATTTTTTCTCCCTTTCCTTCCTCCTCCCCCAAGACAGCAATTTGATATGTGTGCTTGAGATAGACACACACACATACACACACAGTCACTTTAAACATATTTCTATAGAAAAGGTAAAAATAGTATGCTTTGATCCACAATCTCCATAGTTCTCCATCTGGAAGCAAATGGCATTTTCCATCCCAAATCTATTGGAATTGTTTTTGATCTTTGCATTGTTGAGAAGAGCTAAGTCTGTCATAGTTGATTATCATATAATTTTGCTGTTACTATGTACAATGTTCTTTTGATTCTGCTCTCTTTACTCTATATCAGTTCATTTAAGTCCAGACTTTTCTGAAATCATTGCTCATCATTTCTTTGAGAACAATATTTCATTCCATTGATATACCATAACTTGTTCAGCCATTTCCCAATTGATGCTCAATAGAAAATAAAGCCTCTCTTCACTCATGTTTGTCAGTTTCCTTCAACAAATGTATAAACTATTCTTAAAATGATTTTATAGTGATGAAACTACTCAGATTATTTTGTTTTCCTAGGGTCTTTACTGTTTGATTCCCTATTGAGGGTTAGTAATATTTTTTAGGATCTTTTGCATTCTTGTAGGATCATCCCAACTTTCAAGTAGCTTAGAAATACATTGCTCCTCCAGCCCATTTCCCTTTTGGATACCACAATGGTGTTCCTAAAATATGAATCAGATCGTGTCAACTCGATGCCTCTTAGTTCAAAAAAATCTTGAGTTTTCCCTGTTGTCTCTATAAAGTAAAATACAAATTCATGAATTTGGTATTAAAAGCCCTATACGATTTGTCTGTCTCTTGGCATATTTTATAAAATTCTGTGCGCAATCTATTTCTATCAAATTGTCTTATTAGGTTCCCCAAATAAAACATTGTATTTCTCTTGCCCCAGTAATCCCCACCATGTCTAGATTCCACTTCTTCCTCACCTTTTAACTCCTAAAATCCTTAGTGTCCTTAAAGGACATCTCCACTGCCATTTCCTGTAAAAGGGCTTTCTTGGTCTTCCCAGTTTTCCCCTTTTTCTTTGCCTTGAGACTTCTTTGAATTTACTCATTTGTAAATAGATTGTTTCCTTGCAGTAGAATTAAACTTTCTTGAAGTCACATGGGTTTACGCTTTTTTTTCCTACCATCATGCCTTGTGCATATTAAGTACTTGATAATTGGTTGCTAAGTTTAATTGATTTTTGATGCACATAATGTCCAATTTTAATTTCTTAATTTCAGATTCTGATCTTTGTTCTGACAAGTTATTGATCTAACTATACATAGGCATGATTTCCACATCAATAATTATTTTTTTCTTTTTGAAATGATGAATCTAGCATCCTACTCATTCTTTTGCAGAAGAGCTCATAATATAAGACATGAAGCCTCTGTATTTAAAGCTTTTTAGCTAGTCTCCTTTTTTGTGATTGAACTGTATTATTTCCTGATCTATTTTGCCAAGTCCTATCTTATTACTCTTTTTGTATTAGTCATAGTGGAAGTTCATTTAATTTGGAGGGCTTTAGTGAGTTCTTCAAATAATTTCTCTATCTCTTTACCCTCTGCAAAAAATAATTGGCATGTAATCTACAGTTATTTTTAAGGTGTGATTATTTTGTAAATCTTAGTCTATATTATAGTTTAAAATGACAGATAGACCTTGAAACAATATTCCTTTTAAATTTTTCATCAAACATTTTCTTACAACTTCATGCTAGTCTTATTTATAGTGAGAATGTTGAAATTGATATAATTTAGATTCTCCAGCAGTATGTCCACTTGAAGGTTTTTGGACAAATTATCTCACTTAACATCTAAGTTAAAGTTTCTATATGGTCTACAAACAGTGTGATTCTTAATACTATTTTATTCCACCACCATCACTGCTCACAAAACTGTAACATACTATTCTTGGTGTGACAGTTCTTGTTTTTGAACCTTGGCTGTTATAGCAGAAGGGAAGAAGAAGCGAACCTCTATGCAAGGCAGAAGAAACCTGAGAAGACAGTGAATAAAGATAATTTTTGTAAACTAGTCTGAGAGACATTATTTTTGCCCAACTTTGCAAATTTGTTTGTAATTACTTTTTTCCCCCTTACTAATTCTTAACCAATAAGATTCACTTGATTAATAAGATGTTCTAACTTGTTATCTAAAGAAATTACTGTTAGGTATATATCCCAAGAACTTAAAAGAGGCCCTAGTTTTTCAATATAATTTTAATGGTATTTTAATAGCAGCAAAACCTGGAAACATAATATCTGCCAATTGATTGGAAAGTGGGTAAATAAATTGTAGAATGTATTAACGGCATATTATCATAAGAAAAGCAGGATATGAAGAATACAGGGAGGCATATATGTACTAACAACAAAGTCAGTAAAAGAAAAACTATTAACCTTAGGAACAAATGCTTCCAAATCATTAAATCACTAATAAGAGGGATACAAATCTGAACAATCCTGACATATTCAGCAAATTGGGAAAGATGATAAAACCTGGGAAAAGTCAGTGTTGGAGGAGTTTTGGCAAGGGCGGCACATTAGTGCAATTTCTGTGTATTCATTAATTGATACAATCATTTTGGAAAGCAGTTTAGAATTATGCAAATAAAAATCCAAAATATCTCTACCCTTTGATCCAGAAATTATACTACTTGGCTTATACTCCAAAGAAGTCATTGATATGAATAAAGCCTCTATATGCATCACAAAATATTTATAGTAGCGCTTTTTGTAGAGGCAGAAAAATTGGAAATGAAATAAATACCCATTGATTGGAGAATGACTAAATGAATTGTACATAAATGTAATGAAATATTACTGTGCTATAAGAAATAATAAACATGATAAATACAGAGAAGTATGGAAACATTTTGAAGAAGGAAATATCAAACCACTCTGGTATCTTTGCCAAGAAAACCCCCAATAGGGTCATGCAGAATTGGACATGACTGAAACAACTGAACAACAAATGGAAATTTTTAAATGATTTGATGCCAAGTGACATAAATAGACCCAAGAAAACAGTATACACAGTGATAGGAATTAAAAGTGAATATTGCAAAATTTAAAAAGAAGTGTCATGGTCACAGTGAAAAGATAATGAAAAGACACACCCATTTCACTCCTTTGTAGAGGTAATTGGTCTTGGAGCATCATATATATTTTAAGACTTTTTTGATTTAATGAACGATATGCTGGTTTTTACTTTTCTCTGCATTTTCTCTTTTAAAATATATGAATCAGCTGTCAGGGAGGGGAAGAGAGGGTGACTGAGAAAATGTCTGGTGATGTTTTAAAAAAGTAAATTAAAAATGTATTTTAAGAATATATAAATGGAAAAAACAAGAACAAAAATCAAAACTTTAAATATGAAATATAATCACAAAACTTGGCCCTCAAGAAGAGCTAAGAGAATGCACTTCCAGCCCTTCTTTTTAGGTGTGATGGACTGAAATATTGTATGCTGTTATACTTGATTGATGTGGTTGGTTGGTTGGTTTTGCTGAGTTGTTGTTCTTCTCCCCTGCTCCTCTTTTAAAAATATTTCCTGTTGTGAAGGATAGCTCTGAGTGGAACAGTGGTAGGGGGTATATATGGAAATTAAGTAATGTAAAAACTAAAGATAATTTCAAAAAAATTTTTTAAGCATATAATTCTGTAGCACATACACACAAAGAAATTAATTATATAACTGGGCAAGTCAATTAAATTTGCTTCCTCCTCTGTAAAGTGGGCATATAATACTTCTACCTCCCTCACAGGTGTATCCTTTTTTTAAAAAAAATGCAGTATATAAATATGATTATTATTGATAATGTTAACTTAGATGACTTAAATGGAAAGGGGAGTACAAGATTCCTACAACTTTTTTCTTAGTTGAGTTATTTCCTTGGACTAAGAAAACCAGTTTAAATTGTAGTTCACTGAGGGCGGAGAGAAGAGTAATTGAATAGATATCAAGACACACAAGCACTATAGACAAATTATGTCTTAAGTGTATTTCACCTGATTTAAAATATATGCATCTGTAACAAATCACTCTCCTAAGTGAGTAGAGCTGGAAGCTGCTGATACCCTTTGCTGATAAGACAAACAACAAAACCCCATATATATTTCATTTCACTTCATTAACCAAATTTTTATCTGTGCAAAAGGCACAATATGAGATGGAATGTGATCTCTGGACTGTTTTAATTGCTAGAGAATGGGTAAAAAACAAAGAATTTAAATTGTCTAGAAAGATAAGTTTGGGCCTACTATGAAGGGATTAAAAAGGGGCAAATAAGTGTGTATATTTTATCCTGGAGGCAGTAAGGAACTACTAAAATGTGTTGAGTCAGGGAGTTATATATTTGGCCTATTCACTAACTAGGAATAGTTACAAATATAGATTGGAAAGAAAAATGAAGCAGAGAACCTCCTGGGTGAAGACCTGAACTAGCGTGATAGCCATTGAAATGATGAGAAATCAGAAAAATAAGACAAGTGTGCAGGTATAGAGCTAAGTGTGCAGGTAGAACCAACAGGTTGAGTTTGAACAATAAAGGAGAGTTGCAGAGTTGAGTATGACTGAGGTTGGAAATGGTAGTATATTCATCAAAAGTAGGGAATTCAGGAAAGGGGGCTATATTTGGCTGTGTTTAGTTTGAGATGCCCATGGGACACTGAAGTGAAATTCTCATGTAAACATTTGGGTAATGTAAGACTGGAGCTCAGGTGAGAGATGGCTAATGTAGATAGTGTAGTCATATGCATAGATATAATTGAATTCATAGAAAGTGATGACATCATCAAAAGGCATTATAATTTGGAAGAAAAAAGGCCCCACACAGAGGCTTGGAGTATACCTACACAGAGGAGATGAGATATGGTCTCATGATAGTGGTAGCTCACATTTAGCTGTAGCACCTCTACAAATGAGTTATGGACCTGAGGTCATATTGCTGTTAAGAGGCAAAAACTTCAGATTTCTTTCTCCTGATTTAGTAGTAGTGCTTAGAATAAAAACTCATTCTATAATATTAGTATTTTTATTACAACTAGCATTATATAGTATCTTATGTATATAATTCATTTGATCTTCACATCAGCCATATGGATTAGATACTATTATTATCCTAATCTTTAGTTATGAGGAAACTGAGGCCTACAAAGTGACTTCTCCAGGGTCATATAGTTAATGAATAATCTAAGGCAAAATTTGAATTCAGATGTCTTTTTAACTCCCAAGTTCTGGGCTCTATCTAGTCCCAACTAGTGTAATTTTTGTTTTAATCTCCTTTATTTCTTCTGTTAACAACCAGGTTTACTAGGGATTTAATTGATATTATTTGAATTATAGTTCTGAAAATATTTTATGTCCATAATAATAATCTTAAAGGTGGTAGTTTTTCTCAAGTGATGGAATTCATAGATAATGCTGTTAGTGAATTGAGTATTTTGGAGTGTAATAGGATATTTTTTTGAAGAATGAGGTACTTGAATTGATTTCTCCATTTGGAAAGCAAAATATGTATCAATATCATGCCTTTATTTGAAGAAAAGCCAAACAAGGTTTTTTTTAATTTTTTTTTTGTTTTTTGTTTTTTCATTTTAAGTTAGGAAGCTCTAAGTTTGTACATATGCTCGTTTTGCTGTGGAGACAATAGTTTGAATGTCAAGACTTTGAGTTATAAATGTTATCAAATACTTAAAATCTGAGTCAAAACTATATGTTTTAAGTGAGAACAAGTCGATCAAAAATAGAATAAAATCTCATGATTTCTCTTAGTTTAAAATTTCTGACAAACCCACGTATTTTTCCTAGTTTCACCTAATAGTGTATCTGATGTTGCTGGGGGGAAAACCCTACAAAAGCAGATTTTTAAAATAAACAGAATCATTTTTAAGTACTTGAGAAGAACATGCACACGTGCTCTGAAATTTTCATTGCTTTTACATCCTCTTTATTTTCCAAATTATCTAATCCTGTACTTAGTGAGCCATCTCTGATTACAAAGAATAAAAATAAAGGGGCAGAAAAACAAAAACAGCACATCAGTCTGGGGTGATAATATGATAATATATGTAGTATTCCATGCCTATGGTTCCTCACCTCTACAAAGAATGGGAGAGAAAATAGGTACACCCATTTTTAACGTAAACCATTATTAAACTACAAATCAGTTTTAATTCTTTTAAATAGGTCCTGTCAAGAAGGAATTTTTTTGCGTTTTTGTTAGTGAAGATCTTCTAAAACACTTTAATGTTCTTCTAACACTTAGCATTTTCATGTCTCGTTTAATCTGAAGCAAACTTTTATTATGGCAAAAACATACTTTTTAAAAAATTTTGGGTAAGTGTTCTTGGAGTTAAAACTTGCCCTTTTATGGTCTGTCAATTTTGGAATTACTTAGTTTATTAAGGACTCAATATTTCATTTTTAAAACAGCCCCATTTTTATTTTTCCCTACCCCAACAAGAACTTTTAAGTTCGAGGACTTAAGCAGTTGGTTTTTTGTTTTGTTTTTTGCTTAGGCAGTTGAGGTTAAGTGTCTTGCCCAGGGTCACACAGCTAGGAAGTGTTAAGTGTCTGAGATCACATTTGAACCCAGGTCCTCCTGACTTCAGGGCTGGTGCTTTATTCATTGCACCACCTAGCTTCCACCACCCCTCCTTTACGGTCCCCCCCCCCTTTTTTTTTTTAACATTTTTCCTGAATTTGGACAAATAAACTTGTCTTGATTTGATCATAGAATGAGTCAGATAAATATATTTGATAAACTGTACAGTTGAAAATTAAAATGTATTTAAAAGCCTATAATTAAACTTTTCCCCTTAAAATTATTGTAAAAATTTATATCTGTTTGGTGCTGTTCTGGGAACAGTATATTTGTGCATCCTAGTCAAGATAAATTGTAATTTAGAGCAAGATTATTCTATCTAAAAAAAACCATTTTGAATCAGAACTGAAAGGGTTGGCTGGACTGGCTCATGGGTACAGGTCTTTTGGTCAGCAGCTCTCCATAAACTCAATCAACTAAAATTGTTTAATTCAAATCAGAGATTTCAATGAAAATTAAATCCTGTGACCTTTTAAAGATAATGCTTAAATTAGGGTATAAATCAGTTATTAATGTGCCTTTGTCTTGGTTCTCTTTGGATGTAGTCACATTTACCATTTGTCCATTTGGTCTCTTTATTTGACCTCAGTAAAATAGGATATTGTCTTTAGCAGACGTGAGAGATCCCATAATACTAACAAATCTTCTTCCTTAAGAATTGCTAGTAACCAACGTAAGATTTCTAAAATTTTTGACTCTGAGATGTTTTGAAACAATGCTAGCTTTTTGGTGCTAAAGGTAATTTTTCTCTCCTGCTTAAATATCTGATTTTTAAAAGAGCATTTTATCCAATTTTCCCTTTCCCTTTCTTTCAGGAATACAGTCATGGTCAACAGGGAAAAACTCCAGAAGGAGAACTGAAAATTAGTGCTGTTTTTTCAGTCAGTGGCAGTCCTCTTGGTAAGAAGCACATGTTTGTAAATTATCCACCTACATATTCTGACCTGTATCTGGAGATAAGTTTCCTGATATTTTTGTATTAGTGATGTGGGCAGTAATGTCTAATCTTTGATTAGAACCATTAAATACAGACTCCATATTTTATATTAGAGTTCAAGACTGAGAAGATTGGAGTTGAAAGAAAAATAGAATATATGTACTTAATATTCATGGTAAATACCAAAACCTTTTCCTCCCCTTCCTGTTTTGTTTTTTATAGCTCCACAGTTGACAACAGGCTTTCAGCCTTCTCTGGCATCTTCTGGCATGAACAAAATGCTTCCCTCAGTTCCATCCCCAGCTGTTCGAGTTTCCTGTTCTGGTTGTAAAAAAATCCTTCAGAAAGGGCAAACGGCCTATCAGAGAAAAGGGTCTACTCAGCTCTTCTGCTCCACACTGTGCCTCACTGGATACACCGTTCCATCTGCCCGCCTACCAGCCCCCACCAAGAAAACCTGTTCCAGCTGCTCAAAGTATAGCTGAGATCTCTATTCTGTCTGTTGTTTATGCTTATTCTCTTCATCAACGTTTCAGGGTTCATCTTTCCACTTTTCCCTCTTTGGGAAGAAATAGCCAATCAGTCCAGTAGAAGCATGCTGTGCCTTTTACTTTCCCTAACAGATTTATTACTTGGTCATAAATAGTTTCTTTGCTAATTAAGAATTTTACAGGTGTGTTTTTTTCAAGTTCTAAGGAACATAATTTTCCCTCTACTTTAAATAGTATAATTTTATAATAGTTAAAATCATCTGTATCCTTTTTATTTTATGCATTCTTTAAGGAAACACCCACTAATTAGGAAATTGTAATGTTTTAACTTAAAAACTAAGTAATTATTTCTGATACTGGATTCATTTTAATAATGATAGATCAAGTAGAGGCAGGTAACAAAATAATGGTAGAAGGTATATTAATGCCTTCAACAGAACTCATAATGCTTATAAATTTATTTGTTTATCTTTACAACATTCTGATATAATTGAATTCAACTGAATAGGACTTGTGAAGAAGGAGAACTAGATTTGCATTCAGGGCTAGGGTTTGAAACCAAGCTCTGCTGCTTCATGCCTTTGTGACATTGGACAGCTTGTCTGACTTCTCTAGATTTCAATGCCCTTATCTCCAAAATGGAGGAGACCAAACTAATTGACATAAGGATCAATCCACTTCTAAGTTTTCTTGGACTTTTCTTACATAAGTCAAAAAGCTAGGCTCAGAGAGAAGGGATTTTGTCAATCACTCAGTGAACAGGAATAAAACTTAAGATGATTTTTAATTATATCATAAAATGAGATTTAGAATATTAGGACTAATAAAAATAGTATGTTAATGTAAATCTGTGACTATAGTATGATATGGTGGTATTCTAAACTAGTAGCGAATTTCTTAAACTAAAGGCTAAAGTAGAAGTATTTGCTTCATGGTCATACTGTGTGTGTGTGTGTGTGTGTGTGTGTGTGTGTGTGTGTGTGTGTGTGTTGATTTATAAGATTTAGTGTTGTAGGGAATCTAATGTCATCTTACCTGACATTCTCTTTATATAGATAAAGAAACAGGTTTAAAGATAGTTATATTTTTTGTATAGCTACTCTAAGAATAAATTTTAGAGTAAAAGAATTAAGAGAATTATAGTAGTGACATTCTTGTTTGACCATATCTGTTTCTGAAGCAATTTACTCTGTAGCATGCTCGCATTCATCGAAGGAATTATATCCCATAATTGGATCTCTTAAGTAGCTAATTGCCTTATTTATGGGCACTTTTAAAAAGGTCCTCAAACTGAACGGAAGAGGAGGATATACATTTCTCTTGTATTGTTGTTTGACTCCTGTATTATTTTATTTTTGACCTAGTCATTGAAAGAAACTTTGAAAATAAGCTGCTTCAACTTCTTCTTATAGAAACTGATTGAGATGCAAAGAAATACAAATGACTTGTTCAAGATCATATATAGCCAGAAAATGACTGAGTAGAAAGAAATAGGAGTATCTTGACTTTTGATCCCATTCTTCAGACTTAGTTTACCAAATAATAATGAAGATCATTTTCAAAGCTGATTTTGGGTGTGTGTACATATTCATTTAAACTAGTTTATTATCACAAGAAATTTACTCTGGTTTTTTTTCATAATTTGTCATAACATCCCATTTAGTTTTTTCTTTATGTTTTTACTTCTCTTGGGAAGCAGCGCAGTGTTACAAAAAATGTGATTGATAGAAATAGTATTAGATCTTGGTTTGATGCTCAGGTCTGGAACTTACTTTGGCAAGTAAGTACTGAGACTCAGTTTTCTAATCTTTAAAACAAGGATGTTATTTACCTAACAAGTTTGATGGAGCCAAGTAATTTCTTTACCATAGAATATTATGTTTTATTGTTTTTGTTTGCTTAATCAATCTTTGGATTATTGAAAAGAAGTAATTAAAAAGGAAGTGATAGTCTCATTTTTGTTTGTTAGACCTAAAGGATGTCTTTATTATCCATTTGATAATACAAATTCTTGTAAAGATTTTTGTGGCCTATCATAGTCTTGTCAGGAGTATTATAAATAGATCAGCAGGTAGATCACATTTTAGGAAGTATATTTACAGATTGGTATAGATTGTAAGGAATAGTTTGATGAAAACACTAGAAATACAATATATGAAAGGAACTAAGAGTGTTTATTATGGAAAAGTTTGCTTAGTCTTAGAGATAGTACAATATCTTCAATTCATAGATGTAAACTAAGGGAAGACAGTTGACAATTTTAAATTATCTAAAAATGAATAGAATATATTGTGAAAGCCCCATTGTAATAATTGTGCAGGCAAATGATGAGCGACCATTTAAGAATAACAATAATACTAATACTTGTCTGTGATGTTAGAGAAGAGGGTCCCTTCTTCAGATAAAATCCTGAACTAGATGGTCTCAAAAGTTCCTTCAAAACCCAAGATTTTATGGTTTTAGTTAACTTTTTCTTAAGTATTCATCACTGAAAACAAGTTTTAATGCTAAATTTATTTTATGACATATGGTCCTTGGGGAAAAAAATTATAGCTTAAACTTTTATAGAGATTCACAAAGTGTTTTGTTTTACCTTTTGCTTGTTCTTTCTTTGGCTCATTTAGTCTTCCTTTCCTATGTTTTGTCCACATATCCCAACGTGTTCAAAAGTTCCCTCATTTCACACTGTCCTTACAATTAGCTCAGTTAGTCTTTTTTTTTTTTTTAACTATTTTATAGCACAATATAATGTATTTTATCTCCCATGACCTAGTATAGTTCTGCTCTCGCTTAAGCTTTCCTTTCTTATTCTGTCATTTGCTGTCTTCTCTCTTTCCAGTTTTTACCATATGCTTTCCTCCCCTAATCTCTGTGCATACCTGTCATATACTTCTCTCTCCTGTTGCCTTTTGCTTTAATTACCATCCATATCATTATCCTATTATTTATTATTTTTGGGTCCCTTTCTTCTAACCTAACTATTCCCTGATCCTTTTCTCTTTTCTGCCATTATTTCTTTTTCTCAGCTTTATCCTTAGCTCACCATTTTCATCTTGTTTTTAGTGTTATATCCTCTTTCAGCTGTCTCTTTCTTATTATAATTCTTGTGCTGTTTTTGTTCCACTTGACTTCTTTTGTTCTTATTTAATCCCACCTTCAGTATTTCACTACTATTTCTCCTAATCTTTTCTCTCTACTGGCTTCTAGAGTGACTGAAACCATTAGTGCAGGTGAGATACCCTGGTATCCAGCTTTAGAACATTAGAGTTAGAATAGACTAGTATCATTTCCATGTTTTATAGATGAGGAAACAGATCTGGTGATGTTAATGGTTTTGTTCAAGGTGGCATGCCGTGTTCATTTGCAGAGCTTGTATACTAAGGCTTTATTCTGTATGTTTTAAACTATAGGTGGAGTAAGTCTTTCTTAAATATACAAAAATTCCAATTTGAGAATTATAAATAGGACTGAGAAAAGAAATTCAGTTGCCTCTAATGTCAAATAAATGAACTATTTTTATGAATCATAGGAAAGATAGCATTATTGTTAGTGTTAGAAGAACTTGTTAATTTGGTAGAGTAACAGTTGCGATTTTTCACTTGGATTTCAAGATTTTTTTTACCTTCATCTTTATTGATATTTGAGGTCTTCAAATTTGCAACACTCAAAAGATAGTCTTTTTAAGCAAATATTAAACTGTATAAAAATTTAAAGATAAGCTTTTAAGTCTTTTTATAATGAGTTGCTTTTGAGAATCAGTAGCTAAAAAGAAATTTCATCTCTGAATCCTGGAGTAGGCAGAAAGTTCATCTCTCTTATTTTGAATTGAAATTTTTTATTCTGTTTTTATGTTGGAACCACAGAAAAACTAGGATGTAAGCCCCAAAAAGTCTTTGAATGGCCAAAGGAGATATTCTAAATATTAATGTATTTTCTTTATAAAAAAATTTCTGAAGTCCTAATTCAGAGTAGATACTTTTCTAATAAATGATTCTTATAAATTTTTCCCACTTTTTAATGTTTAAAGTTTCTCTCTGCCAAGGGTAGAGAAGAAGATATAGGCATATACTCTATTATAACCCAGCTTAAACTGTGATTGGTGACCCCATATAGGGTCTCATAAGTTAATATGGGAGTTGTGAAGTTATGATTTATTATCAGTAAATGTTTGATTTGTATACCTATTTTATATACCTATGTACCCAGGTATGTAAACATTTTTCAGGCAGAAAAGGGGTTGTGAGTAGAAAAAAGTTTTAAGAAACCCATCTCCGTAACAAGTAGAAATAGCAGCCTGACAATTACGTAACAGGCATTTATTAAGTGCCTTTTGTGTGCCAGGCATTAGAATATAGAGAAAAATAAAAACTATAAAAACTTAAGAGCTCTAAAAAGACATGCCTAGATCACTTTAGTATACTAGGTTCACTGACTCATAGAAGTTAATTACCTTCAGCTTTCTTTAAGAAAAGAAGGAATAACATCCATATGGGTCAGGACATAGTAGGTGCTTAATAGATGTTTGTTGATTGATAATTATTTTTTCAAAAATTTTGATGCTTGAAGGGATGATGTTTCTGATATCTGAGGAAATACTGTCCAGAATTATTAATTCCCTGAGGATTCTGATAGCCAAGATTTTATTGTATATTGAGGTTATCACCTATAAGTCATCAATGTTTCTTTTAAATTAAAAGTTCTAATATCATTCTAGTAATGCATTTCATTAGCCCTTTCACCTTACAAAAAGAAATAAGAATCATGACAAAATAGCAATTCATATTTTTCCTCATTTATTATTTTTTAGAGATATTTTAAACCCAAAGGATGTGATCACTGCCCAGTTTGACAATACGAGCTCTAGCAAAGATTTTTGCAGCCAATCATGTCTATCTACGTATGAACTAAAAAGAAAACCTATTGTTACCATACATACTAATAGCATTTCAACCAAGTGCAGCATGTGCCAGAAGAATGCAGTTGTAAGTTATATTTTGAATTTGCTGAAACTATTTACAGCCGTCAGAGATTTGAATGGTACTACTTACTGTGGCTTTTCATTCCTAGATTCGACATGAAGTTAATTACCAAAATGTGGTCCATAAACTTTGTAGTGATGCCTGCTTCTCCAAGTTCCGCTCTGCTAATAACCTCACGATGAACTGCTGTGAGAACTGTGGGGGTTACTGTTACAGTGGCTCTGGTCAATGCCACATGCTCCAGATAGAGGGACAGTCTAAGAAATTCTGTAGTTCGACATGTGTCACAGCATATAAACAGGTATAAGATCATGTTTAATTTAGTGATTTCCATTGAATTATTAAAAAAGGATGTGCTAGTAGAAGAATAAATGACTTCTGTTTATTATAAGGGAGAAATAAACAGTATTTAAGAGAAACTAAAATAGTTGGGGTGATAGGTTTTCTAATATGACTATCTTTTAAAAATATAGATTTACAAAGAAATTAGGTGATTAATTGCTTTACAAAAGTATTCATCTTAAGATTTTTTATTAATAGTGAAGCTCTTGAAATACATATCAATTTATGAAAATATGATTAGCATAAATATTTTTCTGAGTTTTTTTTTTTCCTCTTGCATAAAGTGAAGCGGAACTTTATATAATCCTTTAAAATTGCATACTGATATTTGAGATGCACAAAGGAAACTTTTTTTGCAGTCTCATGAAAGAAAAGTCTTTCAGAAAGTAGTTCTTGATAATATTACGTTTTAGGAACATATAGGAAATAATTGTTGAGGCAATAAGATTAAGTTAAATAACTTCTGAAGGTCCCTTCCACCTAAGAATTTATTGATAAATGTTATTTCACATTTTGAAGAATTTGGGATTAAGTTATGAAGGAAAACTTTTATCGACAGCAGTAAATAATGACTGAGAAATACAAAGAGGGAGAATCTACAACCTTGTGATAGTCATTTAAGAAATTTTCTCCACATCAAACCTAGTTTCGCCTCTGAGCAATTTGTACCCATTGTTTCTAAGGTTCTGTACTTTGAGACCAAGAAAAAATAAGTCTAATCAGGAAATAATTAAGATAGCAATCTTGTATTCTCCGTTCTTCCTTCTCCCTACTCTTACTAATTATTCTCATTTCCTCAGCTATTTTTCAACTGATCCTCATATTAAAAATCTCAAGGCTCTTTCCCATTCTAAGTATCTTTTCCTGGATGTTCTTTAGCTTGAAATTCTTAAAATTTTATTTTCCCAAATTGAACATAATTTTTTAAGTATAATCTGGCCTAGGAATTATGTAATCACATTACCTTTTTTCAATGTTCTATATAATACTATTAACTTAGTGATCTTACAGTCTACAAAAACCCATAATTTTTTTTTTTAGATAAACTACTACTTTTTATCTTGATCTTGTGAAATTGATTGTATGAATCATTAAGCAATAAAAGTGTAAAGCTTTACTTTTTAAAAAAATTTTATTTTTGGGGGGGGTTTATTTAATTTTTTTAAATTATAGCTTTTTATTTACAAATTATATGCATGGGTAATTTTACAGCATTGACAACTGCCAAACCTTTTGTTCCAATTTTTCCCCTCCTTCCCCCCATCCCTTCCCCAAGATGGCAGGTTGACCAATACATGTTAATTATGTTAAAGTATAAATTAAATACAAAATAAGTATACATGTCCAAATAGTTATTTATTAAAGCTTTACTTTTAACCCTGTTTAATTCAGTCTTTGGATCTTGATCCTGTCATTTAATATATTACCCATTTCTCCTGATTTGTGTCATTATAAATTTTATAAGCATGCTGTTTATGACTTTGTTCAAGTTATTAATAAAAACATTAAGCAAGACAGAGCCAAGTAGAATACAAAGGAAGAAATCTACTGGAAACTTTGCAAATTGATATGAGTCATTAGTGGGTACTTTTAAGATTTATCTATTGAACTAATTCCAGATCACTTATTATAATGTAATCTCATATAGCTCTTTCTTTTCTGCAAGAATAACATGAGGTGTATACTTATTTTGTATTTGATTTATATTTTAATATATTTAACATGTATTGGTCATCCTGCCATCTAGGGAAAGGGGTGGGGGAAAGGAGGGGAAAAATTGGAACAAAAGGTTTGGCAATTGTCAATGCTGTAAAATTACCCATGCATATAACTTGTAAATAAAAAGCTATTAAAAATTTAAAAAAAAGAAAAGAAAAGAATAACATGAGAAACTTTGCCAGATTCTTGTAGCACTGGGTGTTTTCTAACTCTAGCATTCCCTTTACAAGGAGAGAACTGAAATTCTTCAATGACAGTGATAATTGAGATAAGGATCCTCAGAACTCATAAAAGGCCTCTTTTATATCTCTTGAGCTGTTCTCTTCTGCATGACAAGTCTTTGACTATTTCAAAACAGTCTCCTTCCTTCTTAAGTCCTTCAGGCTAAACTTGTCAAATTCCCTCACTTTTTCTTTATATGATAGTTTTTCAAGTCCCTTACCATCCTGGTATCTTCTTTAAAAAAAAAAAAAAACAACAACACCTTTTTATTTTCAAATACATGCAAAGATAGTTTTCAACATTTATCCTTGCAAAATCTTTTGTTCTAAATTTTTCTCCCTGTCTTCTCCCAACCCTCTCCCCTAGGCAGCAAGTAATCCATGATATGTTAATTGTATGCAATTCTTCTGTAAATATTTCCACTTTTCTGATATCTTTTTAATGTGCTTTGGTTTGTTCTTATCCCCTTTTAAATTATGGCTCCCAGAATGGAACAGAGATTCACCTCTTTCTTCTAGATACTATACTTGTATTAATGTAATTTAAATTTGCATGAACTTTTTTAGTTGTCTTGCTTTTTTTAGTTGTCATGCTAAATCATTAAAGTTAAGAACCCATTAGGCTCTATTAAGTTTATTTGCTCTCAGTAGTCATCAGTAGTACATCTTTGTTAGTAAAATATATCCTTTCTTCCTTTAGCAATTACCTGCTCTTCCCTTTGGGAGAAATACAATTTACATAAAGGTATTTATGCTATCTCAGAAACTAGACTGTGTCAGATCAGTGAGTGCAGTTTTATTTTGGAAATATTCTGTGGACATATTTATATAGTAAAATATAACAGTTCACATTTTTCATACATTGGTGTCTTTCTTTTTTACCCATGACATTTCTAAGATTGCATATATACTGCTTTTCTAAATGGACTTATGCTCATTAGCAAATGAACTCACTGTTGTGAAACCAACCTTGAAATATAGGAGATTGCTGTAAGATTTTAGTGTGATTAAAAGCACTTAAAAAAAAAAAAAAAGGTAAAATTCTACCAACTAAGAAGGATATATTAATAGCATTCAGTGGTTAATTGCCTAGGCACTACCAAGCTATATAGTAACATTGAGAAGGGAGCCATATATTATGATTGATTTTTATTTGACTTCATTGGTTGTTTAGGTTGAAGAAAACCATTCTGACCTACCAGAGATTGTTTACTATTTGCTTCATTATTATTAATTTCTTTAAAACTGTAATTTTAATATTTATTTCCTGCAATTTGTGTGTTTACTGACATTTATTAATACCATTTGTGGCATCTGCCAGCTGGGTTTTTATTCTGGTTAGTTTAGTTAAAATACTTTAAAGAAAATTGATGTAATTTTTTTGTATGTCATGCATATATGTAATGGAAATTTGAAGTTGGTGAATATGGTTTTGTTTTCTTAATAGAAATCGGCAAAAATTACTCTCTGTGCTCTTTGTAAATCATTGAGGTCCTCAGCTGAAATGATTGAAAACACCAATAACTTGGGGAAAACAGAGCTTTTCTGCTCTGTTAACTGCTTATCTGCTTACAGAGTTAAAATGGTTACTTCCTCAGGTAATGTTGGTGCTTTGGGAAATTTACTTTATAGTTTTAATAAATGTTGTGGTATTAGTTTGTTTCTATAATTTGGAAGCAGGTTCAAAATTAGCTATTATGAGCAGAGTTTCATTTCTTTCTATTTTGTTTGTGTATTTTTAAGGAATACCTTACCTAAAGAATTTTAGTTGAGGACACTTCTTGAACATAAAAAGTATTTATTCATATCCAGTTTAACTTGGGATTACTTTTTAAATTGTATATTTGATAGTGAGGTGAAGGAAAACTTAAAAACTGTTCGTTTAATGTTAATTTACATTTACATGTGACTTAATAGATCTTGTTCAGTTTCTATGAGTAAACAGTTTGCAGGTTTTATGTTAACATACGATATTTTATTTCCTTTACATATTTTAGTCCCTTTGTACACTTATTTACATTACTTATTGGTTTTATTCTAACTTACTAAGGAGTGCAAGTCCAGTGTAACAGTTGTAAAACCTCAGCCATCCCTCAGTATCACCTGGCTATGTCTGATGGAAGTATACGCAACTTCTGCAGCTACAGTTGTGTTGTAGCTTTCCAGGTATAGTATAAGGACTTTTTTTTTTTTTAATCTTTCCTCTTTTCTGCATATTATTTGTTGTAACTCTGTATTTATTAGAGTCCCTCTAGTGGAATTAAGACTGGGTAGCATGAATTTCAGAATTCTAGTTCTAGCTCCATTCATCTTAATTCTTAAAAAAATTCTTTTTCTGCCTTTACATGTCATTTAGAGGCTTTCTCTACACTCACATACAAAAACTTACATGTATATATTGTTTGAGAGTCACAAATCTTTGTTATAAAGAAACTTATTACTCTTTAATATTGAGTAGTATTGAGAGATAATGTGTGTGTGTATATATATATATTTATATACACACACACATATTATAACAATCAATGAATAGATAAAAAGATGTTTTAGTATTAAACATCTTTTTATCTATTCATTGATTGTTATAATGATATGTGTATGTATATGTAAGTATATATATACACACACACACATATTATCTCAATATATTCTATAACCCTCTGAGATAAGCAGGAAAAGATATTCATTTCACATAGGAGAAAATTGCAGCTGAGAAAGTTAGTGATTTATTTCAAGTCACATGCCTAATAAATGACAGAGACTAGACTGAAACCATGTTTTTTTTCTGTCTAGTATGGTTCTCTTTCCACTTCATCATGAAATAAAGTAGATTTACATCATTTTTCTCTCCTTTCAGAATTTGTTCAACAAACCAACAGGCATGAACTCTTCAGTGGTGCCCCTGTCTCAGGGTCAAGTCATCGTCAGCATTCCTACAGGGACAACAGTCTCAGCAGGAGGAGGAAGCACTTCTGCTGTTTCCCCCAGCTCCATCAGTAGCTCCGCTGCAGCTGGTCTCCAGCGGCTTGCTGCACAATCCCAGCAGGTCACCTTTGCCCGTACCGTTGTGAAACTCAAATGCCAGCACTGTAATCGACTCTTTGCCACAAAACCAGAACTTCTTGATTACAAGGTAAAGCAAGAATTCTTTAAAAATAGATCTAATTGAATACAAAAGTACTTGGGACTTTTTGTCTTTTACAACTATTCTATTTACTTTAACAATAAAAGATATACAAGGCATTTGTTGAATTGATAAAAAGAGGACTGTTTTTCATTACAGAGTAAAATGTTTCAGTTTTGTGGCAAGACTTGCTGTGATGAATATAAGAAGATAAATAGTGTAATGGCAATGTGTGAATACTGTAAAATTGAGAAAATTATAAAGGAGACTGTGCGATTCTCAGGCATCGATAAGCCATTCTGCAGTGAAGGTAAAAAAAATTTACATTCAGCTACAGAATATAATGAAAAAGATATGAAGATACTGTATTAAGGGTTAATTTCCTTGATACTGTTTTTATTTTATTTTGTCAAGTCAGTAAGCATTTTATTAACTTAAATTCTATTTTGTGGGAAATTTAAATAGGCTCTCATCCAGTAAATTTGTGATTTTTTAATGCTTGTCTTCTCTGTGAGTGGGGAAGGGGAAGTAGAATGAGAATTTGGAACTCATAATTCCAAATTCTCATTTTGGAACTTATAATTTTTAAAAATGAATATTAAATTTTTATGTGTAATTAGAAAAAATTTTTTTTTAAAGGAAAACTAATTAGGAAATATTTTTCTCAAAAAAAATATTGTGGCTTTTCTAATGCTTTGTGTGTTACACTTATCACTTAATAACTTTTCATATCTGTCATTGCACATTACATAATCCTTTAATTGAAAAATCTTCAAAATGTAACATAGCTATTGTAGAGGCAGTATTGCATGTGAATAAGCCAGTAAAACTTCAAGTCCCACCTCTGATGCATGCTAAGTGTGTGATTCTGAGCAAGTCACTTAACCTTACCTAAATAATTTTCTTAGAAGTTCAGAGAAGTTACTGATTAACATTGGTAGGAGGAAGTTTTGTCACCTTTGAATTACCTATACCATTGAAATTACAGGTCCAAATCGCTATCCTTCTATCTTCTTTTAGTGGTTTTTAATGTCTTGTTTAAAGACATTGTTTAAAAATCACAAAAAGACAAAATAGTGTCTATTTTGATAATATGTAAAATGCAAAATGTACTTTAACTTAGTGGTATATAATGAGGATGGGTGATTGTAGTTACCAACAAGCAAGTGTCCAACCATCAACTTAGAGAAGTAAACATTCAGATTGACTCCTGCTGTAAATGCTTAAGTTTGACCTTTTTTTTCCCCTTACTATGTTTTTGGTTTTTTAGGTTGCAAATTGCTCTATAAACATGACTTGGCAAAACGCTGGGGAAGCCACTGTAAAATGTGCAGTTACTGTTTACAAACATCTCCCAAATTGGTACAGAATCATTTTGGGGGAAAGATGGAAGAGTTCTGCTGTGAAGAGTGCATGTCCAAGTTTACAGTTTTGTTTTATCAGGTAAGGAATATTTGTGTTCTTTCATTTGGGAGTTAGAACATAGCTTTTTTCCCTCTCCTTTTTAATTCTTTGTTTAACAGGATGAAGTATTTGATGATTTAAAAAATTAATTGAAATCAGAAACTGGGTTTTGCTATGTATGAAAAATTTGAGGTTATTTAATGTTTCCAATAATAGAAAACTTTATTTTATTCTTCTTGCTTTTTCTTATGTTACCATAAAATATTTCACCTTAATTGGCTCTTATGAATTCTCAAGTCATAATTTTCACTGGAAAGCCAGTCCATGTTGCTCCCCATGCTTTTCTTTAATTCTACCAATCTTTAGTATTTTCTTAGACTCTGCCCTCTCTAGCCACATTCTCTTTCATATTCTTTACTCCTTAGTGATATAATTCCATTGTTTTCTGGTTTTGAAATCCCCTTCCTGTCATGTCATTACAGAGCAGCTATGTGTTCAGTAGAGAGAGTATTGGTCATGAACTCATCTTCCTGAGTTCAAATCCAGCTAAAGACGCTTCCTAGCTATATGATGCTGGGCAAGTCACTTAGACCTGTTTGGCTGAGAAGGGAATGGCAAACTGCTCCAGTTTTGCCAAAAAAACCCAAGGGGAAAAAATGGGGTCACAAAGAGTTGGACACAACTGAAGTGAGTCAACATCAAGCCTATTACAGTCTCCTTGTGACTCATGCCCTGCCAAACCATTCCCTGTATTACTCTTAATTATCCATTTCCATTTCTACACATATACTGCTGAATTTAACTAAAGGAAGTCACATAATTGTATTAATTACGCTCACTACAGATTTCTGTTACTTAATCTCAACTGTGTTCTGACTGAACCAAGCCAATCCTTTTATTTTGCCCTGGTTGATCCTCTTATTTCACCAACAGCAATAGCAGTTCCAAACCTTCTCTTCTCTCTTACCTTCCACAGCATCTCAGCCAAGAATCTTTCCTCATACTTCACCAAGATCAGTCATTTGCCCTAAAATTCTCTTCTTCCCTTCCTTCCTTCCCCCAACTTTTCAAGATTATCCCTCAGTTTCTCCAATGAAGAGAGAGGAGTTTCTCCTCGCTAAGGCCAACCCTTTTACAGTATACCTTTTCCATTACTACATTAAGCCCTTGATCTTCAGTCTCTCCCAGCTGCCCTACATGCCCAGATCTCCTCATCCTTCAGAATCACTGAGTCCTTCCTTCCTCAGCAAATCACTTCTTTTCGTTCTTTATCTCTGGTACCTTTCTTAGCCACAACTCTGATGAGCGTACTGCACCCTTAAGATTCTGTCTTGAGTCTCTTTATATTTCCTCATTGAGTCATCCTGTCATCAAGCCTGGTTTATTTATCCAGAGGACGTCCAGATCTGTCTATTTCTTGTCTCCTTTCTGAGCTCTTTACTAAGTGGACCATTCTGCAAACCTCTATGTCATGTGAAAGGAGGGAGACAGGCATGGGGCTGGCACCTGGCTCAAGAAGACATGGAATGCTGGGGATAGAGAAGTGAAACTGACAGGAGAAGTGCCCTACAGGATACAGACACACAACACAGCACCTGAGTGCCGATGGATGGAAGGGCTAGATGTGTTGGGCAAATGGATGAAACTGGACAAAAGTCTACTTTCTTGGTATTGGCATTCTCTCAGCACGTCTCTGCTTTCCTGTGGAGGTTTCTCTTTTGTTTTTAGATTTTTTTTTAAGGAGTGGGTGAAGTGTAGAACCAAGTGGCAGGAAGAGGAGGAGAATGAGGAATGAAAGAGTACTGTGCTGTACAATAAAGTTAACATAGGTTCTTTGGGGAATGCTGATTTCTTTTAAAAAAATCAAATTTGTCTAAAATGAATTTACATAAAAATAATTTATGTAAAGGGAGAACAGTCTGTACATCATCACCATCTGTTTATAAGACATTTTGATCTAGGAATTACAACCATTAATCTAGAATCAGAAAGAATCTTAGAATTCATCTAGACCATCTCCAGCTCACTGTCCAAAATGCAATTCGTTATCTTTTCCCTCAAGCTGACTTTTCTTTCAAATATCACTATCCTACCATTTGCCCAAATTTACAACTTCAGTTTTATCCTCACTCATCTCATATATCCGATCAGTTGCCAAATATTGGTGATTTTTATGTCCACAATATCTGTTATAGATCTCTTTCTCATCACTTAGTTACCACCACTCTTGTTTGGACCCCCATAACTTCTTTTCTCAATCGTTGTAATAGTTTCCAATTTGTTTCCCTCCCTCAGCTCTCTCTGTATTCCAGGATGTTTTCTAGTTACCACAACTTTTTTCTGAAAATCAGGCTTGACTAGGTCAGATCCTTTTTTCTTCTTCCAGTCCCCCCTTCCACCCTCACTAATCTGTAGTGGTTCTCTATTAATTACCTCAAGAATTATAAATAAATTTCTTCTAGCATTTAAAAGTTTTCACATTCTGACCACATCCTATCTTTTCTTTTCTTCTTTTTTTTTTTTTTAAAATTATTCCCTTCCATGTTTTCTCTGGTCTACCCATAAAGACCTCAATGTCCCTCCTCCATATCACTCTACCTCCTATGCATCCTAAACTTTCCCTTGTGCTAGAAGGCTGTCCTATCTTCCCTTTACTTTTTGGAGTTCCTGCCTTGCTATCATCTTCCTTTCAAGAACCTCCACCTTAAAGCCCTTCCTTTCTTCCAAGGTACTATTGCCTTCCTTCCAAAGCTGCCTTGTGTCAGCTTTGTGGGGGGTGGGAGTAGTGGTTGCTTTATTTTCTGATAGATATACAATGGGTAGTTTCCCTTTCAAAATGAAGTTTCTTGAGACTTTTTACTTTTCCACCACTTGGTGAAGTTCCTGCCATATATAGGCAGTTAAGAAAAAAATACTTGTTTTGAAGATAGTTTGTTTTTAGCATATAAATATTGTTCTCTTCTGTATGTATGTAGGCTGTAGTAGATGCAAAGCCATTAAAAATAAGTGACATAATGGAACTTTAACTTTAGCTGATCCCTTTTCCTATGTTTTCCCTAACAACTAGTTAACAAGTATTGTTTGGTTTGTGCCAGCTTGATACTTGGATACATAAGTACAAAAAACAAAACAGTCCCTACTCATGAATCAGTTAGTAAACATTAAAGGCCTCCTATGTACCCAGACACAGTGCTAAACTCTAAAGTTACAAAAATAGACAAAAGATAGTAGTCGTGGGCCTGGAAGAGTTCACAATCTAGTGGAGGGGAGTGGGGGGGAGATTATTTAACATGTAAAAAAAAAATTATGCTATCATATCATTGATGAAGTTTTTGAATATTATACCTTTATCCTCTTTTCCCCATCAGGCCTATGTGATTATAACTAGTTAAAAACTAAGGTCAAAAGTGCTTGGGGAAATAAGGAGTCTTTATTCAAATTCTAAAAATATATGCAACATAAATTCAAACATATGCAAAAAGATAAGATTACTTAGGAGATGAGGAGTCTAGAAGGGCTTCTTGATGAAACTTAAACTTTCATTTCTTAAATTTCTTAAAGAGAAGACAGGATAAGGAGGGAGCGTCATACAGCCATGGAGGATGGCCAGACTATTTAGGAACTAGAGATGGTGTGTCACAAATGAAGACTGGATAGATTTTTGAATTGTAGAATATAGGAAGAGAAGTAATGTCCTTTGAAGGTGGAAAGATAGGATTGGTTGTATGAGGCTTTAAAAGGTAAACAGTAATCTCTAATTTAATGCTGGAGGCATTAAAAAGCAGTTGGAGTTGAATAAATGAGGGGCACATGATTAGATCTGTGCTTAAGGGAAATTACTTTGACCATATGTGATCAGGTACTTGAGACTGAGAGAACACATTAGGAAATTGTTAGAGTAAACTATGAAAGGGGAGGAGACTTGAACTAAGATTGTGATTATGGAAGGAATTCAGTATTGTCAAGCTACCAAATGAGAATATTTGGGTTTCTCGTCTACTTTGAAGAAAAAATGAGCCTGTATTTTTTAGTACTCTCAGTTCTAACAATATAATATTTTTTTCTGTGTATGTCCAAAGCATCCCAAAGATAAATATTTTAAAACTTTTATTGTAATGCCAGAGAAAATGAGCAAGATAGAGATTAGAGAACAATTTAATAATTTATTAAATGGAGAGATATACTGGGACCAAATGGATCCATGGTTTGGTCCCAGGGCTGAATGAGACTATTGTCTCAAAGAATGAATGTCAGTGAATGTCAGATACAAGATTCTTTTATAGGGTTACAAGCATGATGACATAATAGGGGAGGTACCTGGATGGGGGTGACCTAATGGGGGGGAGGAACCTAGGATGAGGATGACATAATGGAGGCAGGTACTGGAGAAGCTCCTGATAGTCTAATGATGTCTAAAATGGATAAAAACCTTTATCCCATCAAACATTATGAGGGAATGATTATAGCCTAAGGTCTAAGATATAAGACCTTTTTCCTAACATTAAGAGGCAATGGTTATGACCTGAGGCAGAGTAACTGAATAGGACAATTAGGGAAACTAGGTCAGGATATTAAAAGAGAACTGTGGAACAACATTTCACACTCTCTCTCTTCTGACTATTCAAATCATTGAATTACCTTCCTCTAGAAGGTCTTAGCACCATAATTTTGACCAACCCTATCTTAAGTAAATAAACCAAAATAAAGCTAGAACAATGCAAGGACTTGTGGCAAGGACAAGTCTCTCCCTCATAACCTCAGAGTTAATCAGCAATACACAAAGCTCCTCATTGCAATCATGTCAGGTCCTCTGCAGTTGGGGAGCATATGGAGAGTTCATTGTGAATTAGGTCTGTGGTCATCTGTGCATGACTCGGCCTCTGCTTACAGAGCTCAAGACAGTTGTGCTGCCCATTCAGAGGGGCAACCCGCTCCAAAGGAGAAGGGTGAGACTTGGAGTAGCTCCACCTGTCCCTGCCCAGAGGAACAGACAGGACTGCAGAAAGGATCAGAATTCTGAGCAGATTATGCACAGTTAGACCAAGGCAGGCAAACCCCAAACTTCTAGAGGCCCGATATCAAACTACAAGGTCCTTGTAAGTACGCTGAAATACTAATTAAGGACCTGGGTAACAGGAGTGGAGAAACAGATCAGAGAGACTGCCAGCCCCAAGATAGAGGTATCCGATTTCTGGTTATTTCCAAAAATAATAATCCCCAAAACCGAATCTTCCAGGGCAATTCCAACAGAATAAGAGATTTCAAAGTTAAAGCACAACCAGCAAATCATAGACCAGTAAATTTAAGCAAGGAGTGAAAAATGAAAAGGACTGTTTAAAGGACTTCCAATTAAATCTGAACTAGTAAAATAGGAGGTGTGGCAGAAGTACCTAAGAAAATACACCAGTTTCCCCAATTTCCTATGTCTTCCTCCCTTTTTTTTCCTTACGGAAAGGAATTATCAAATAACCATACCACATATAAATCCCAAGAGTGAATCAAAATTCCTATACATATACATAACAGACTAAAAATCCCTCAAACATAACAGCAGTAGTTACCCAAGTTTAATAATTTCCATCCCAAGTCTTAAACTCCGTAATACAGTTAAAATTTAACGATTCAACCCCTTTCCCACTCCCCCATATCAGTCCAAATTACATCAGGAGAAGGGGCAATGGTTTTTTCAAAAACCGTTTCCTGCTGAAGATAAGGTGGAGATGCTCAGTCCAGGGAAGGGGATGGTAGTATAGTGTGGTATGCTGACAATCAAAGCTTGATCTAGGTCCCAGAAGCAAGTTAATATATTTGTAATTTGACCAAATCTAGAAACGAAAACAAATCTAACAAAGAAAAGTTAGAACAGTCTGAGATAGAAAGACTGGTCCACAAGGATTGCTGTAAGATGTGGCCTCTCATTAGTTATAGACCTTAAAAAAAACTTGAATATCCAGACACCATATCTAGTAACTAATAGATGACCAGACTAAATACTTATTTGCTCAAGTATTTAGGGTATAATGATTACAGATAACCAGGTATATCATATAACCAGATTGGAAATAGTAAGGTATGATATAATTGAATTGCATTAACAGTTTCTTATTGACCATTGCTCTGATTATAGAAATCAGTTACAGGAGGAAAAAATGCAGTGACATATTAACTACAAACCCAAAAAATTTTGCCTACAATAACAAATCCCATTAACCAAAGTTATGGATAAATCCTAAACAGATATTTACCATAACCTTCTATATATATACAAATCCGTCTGCTCCTTTTAGCCAAGAACCAGGTAGCTACAACTTGATTAAAAAAAAAAAAGACTGGAACACAGTTTAGAGGGAGGGGGTCACGTGGAATCCTCTCTCCCCCCCACCCCCTCCAACTGCACCTCCAAAGAGGCAGGGGGCAGGGAAAGTGAACTAAACTGCAGCCCAGGCTAACTAGATGCTCCATACCTGAAGTAGCCGAGAGCAGTGAGTCGAGTTTAAGACAAAAGATCCCTATCCTATCCAACCTTTAAAGTAGCAGAAATCAGTTGGGGGGAAGAGGGAGAGAAAGATTCCATAAAACCCACATGTTCAGCAGAGCTGGATTTAAAACGTAACTCGCAATGTTATAATATAGGTAACAAACTGAATCAAAATACAGCTTTAAATGCCAATATAAAACTGCTTTTCCTATCATATTTCAAATAACAAAACAACATAGTTTCATTCTTTCCCTCTGGCCCCACGTGGCCATTATTCCCAATAGACTTCTCCTAAGCTCCAACTTGGCCAGAGTTGGCCAATCAGTATTTGGTGGTTTTAACAATGAATTCATCTTTTATGATATTCTTTTCTAGTATAATACTCCTTTTTGTTTTCATGATTAATATTCTGCCCCCCCCCCCCCCCCCCCCAGCATTTTTCTGTTAGCCTTTGTATCAGGCACTAAACTAATTGCTGGAGATAAAGAGGCAAAATGCAGTCCCTGCCCTCAAGGAGCATACAATCCAAAAAGGGAAACAACATGCAAACAAATATACACTAAGCAAGCTATTATGCTGAATAAATTGGAAATAATTCACATAATAAAGGTTTAGAATTATGAAGGTAAGGCTTCCTGTAGGAAGTCAGATTTTAGTTGGCACCTAAAGGAAACCAGAAAGGTCAGTAGTTAACAGTGGAGGAGCAAGATCATTCCAGACATGGAGGACAGCTAGGAAAAATGCCTGAAGCTAAGAGTTGAGTTGTCTTGTTCTTGGAACAGGAAGTCCATTGTCACTGGATAGCAGAGAATGTGTCAGGGAGGGGGTTGTAAAAAGACTACAGAGTAGATGGGGACTAGGTTATAAATGGCTTTCATTTGATCCCGAAGGTGATACAAAACCATTGGTGTTTATTGAGAGGGGAGAGAGGAAATGATATAGTTAGACTTATGCATTAGGCATTTGTAGAAATATTTACCTATTCTTACCTTGCAATGTAATTTTTCCCTTTAGCTCGATCTTTTTTTTTCTTTCTCAGATGGCCAAGTGTGATGGTTGTAAACGACAGGGTAAACTCAGTGAGTCTATGAAATGGCGAGGGGAAATAAAACATTTTTGTAACCTGCTTTGTATATTGATGTTCTGTAATCAGCACAGTATATGTGACCCACCTTCCCTTCATAATAATTCAGGTAATTGAACTTGGGTATTAGCTCAATTTTTAAAAATTTGTTTACTTTCATGAGAAAACGTGAGTTTTAGTATATAATTAATATATTTATTTCAATGTTGAACTGACAATTATATAAGCCAGATTTTTAAAACTATTAGGATTAAATCACCATAAATGAATGTACTTAAACATATTTATTAATCTGAAAGGATTGAAGGAAGTATGTTATAAAACTGACCTCCTCTGTTGTCTTTGACAATCTTAGTTCTTGGCATTTGGAATTTTCACTTTTATTTTATTTTATTTTATTCTATTTTATTTATTTATTTATTCATTCATTTATTTATTTATTTTAAATTTAAATTTTATTTTATTTAATAATAACTTTGTATTAACAGAATCCATGCCAGGGTAGTTTTTTACAACATTATCCCTTGCACTTGCTTATGTTTCGTTTTTTTCCCCTCCCTCCCTCCACCCCCTCCCCCCGCCAAAATGGCAAGCAGTCCTATATATGTTAAATATGTTGCAGTATATCCTAGATACAATACATATTTGCAGAACCGAACAGTTCTCCTGTTGCACAGGGAGAATTGGATTCAGAAGGTAAAAATAACTCGGGAAGAAAATCAAAAATGCAAATAGTTCACATTCGTTTCCCAGTGTTCCTTCTCTGGGTGTAGCTGTCTCTGTCCATCATTTATCCATTGAAACTCAGTTAGGTCTCTTTGTCATAGAAATCCACTTCCATCAGAATACATCCTTATACAATATCGTTGTCGAAGTGTATAATGATCTCCTGGTTCTGCTCATCTCACTTAGCATCAGTCCATGTAGGTCTCTCCAAGCCTCTCTGTGGAATTTTCACTTTTAAATAGCCATCCTTCAAATTCCAAAATAAGTTCTTTTATTAATAGGGAAAAATTTGTCCTGCCTGGTAGAATAAATACTGAATATAGTTGAATGTTTTTTCTAAAAGTAATGGTTATTAAACTGTGTCTTTGTGCCACTTAACATCAGAACTCCATTTTTGTCTTGTTTTAAGCAGTTTCTATGATGCCAAGTGCTTCAATTATACCTCCTTCTCTAAGAAAAGATTCAACTCCAGTCATAGCCAATGTAGTATCTTTGGCAAGTACGCCTGCTGCCCAGCCTACGGTGAACTCTAACAATGTCTTACAAGGTATAGATTGATTGCAAGAAATCTGCCTAGTCTTTTGAGGTTGAAAATTATCAGCAAAATTATTATAACTTAGAATGACATATTTGTTGTCCTTTTTCAAATATTTCCTATTTTGTTCACTGAGCTGAAAAGCATTTTTGTTGTTTTGTTTTACTCTAGTACAGGAACTTAAATTTGCTTTCTAATTTCCAACAGGTGCTGTTCCTACGGTGACAGCAAAGATCATTGGAGATGTAAGTTTTAAACTTTTACTATTAAATACTTCTGATTTTATACATGTTAATTTTGTTTTCGTATATACTGCAAGAAATCTTTTTCCTTTATAAAGTTTAAAAGAGATATACAGTATATGCTTCCCCCTAGTGGAATTCAAACTGCACTTTACTGGTTCTTTCTGCTATGGTTTAATAAAATATTTTGGATTAACATGTAAAACTTAGTTCACAGAAAATTAGGGCATTGGGCAATTGACTCTCATGATGACATGTATTCTCTACATTTTTTAGTACTTTAATTATATATAGATTAAGTAAACCATATTTATTTATGTATGTGTATTTATAATAGGAAAAAAGATCTAATTTAAGAATATCTCTTAGTTTCTCTCTACTGACCTTCTTGTTGCTTTTTTTGTTATCTGGAAATGAAGCCAAATTCTTAAGATTCCCAGTATAAGCAAACAACAGTCTTAGAATCTTGTTAATACCTCCATCTAGTTTATAGGAATAGTGTTTTTCTCTTTAAGTTAAACTGATTAGAATGGAAGTATAGTGCTAGTCAAATGTACAATAGTCTAAGATAGCTTTTTTACTGTAATTATCTTAATGGGCAATTGTATTAGTTTAAGTAATGGCCCTTGTGACATGGTGTGACTTTTCATTTCAGCCAATTTTCAACCCCTACACTAGGTGTACTGATGGATCATAGTGATGAAGATATTTTCCCTTTCTTTAGAGAGCTTAAAAAATCATGTTGTTCAGATTTCAAAAATTAATTGTAGTTAGTTTTTTAAAAAATCCTAAAATCTTTCAACAATCTCTGTGATTTCTGTATCTATTTTAACTAGGCAAGTACACAAACTGATGCCCTGAAACTTCCAACTACACAACCTCCTCGCCTTTTAAAGAATAAAGCATTATTGTGCAAACCCATCACACAGACCAAGGCTACTTCTTGCAAACCACATACACAAAATAAAGAATGTCAGACAGGTATGTATCTTTATCCTTTTCATATTTGGAAGATTTTTCCTCTTTTAATTGAACTGAAGTATTGGAAATTGTTTAAATTTCAAGAAATTGCATTCATTATTTAATCCACTATGTCAGATACCTCATTTTACTTAATTTAACTGCCTTATTTGTATTTGAATTGTTTTAGATGCAAAAACAGACCAAGATAGCTTTTGAATTTGTATATTCATAAGACAAACATTTCTACTTGAATGGTTAATAAAAATGGAGTAGCAAAGCATTTAAAAGAGTTTTATGTCCAACACCATTTTGGTTTGTAAAAGATAGATTAATAATTCATTAAAATCGGTCTGATTTGAAAGAATTCTTTTTCTATATTTCCAGCAGATCTAATTGTGTTTTAAATGTTTCTCTATTAAATATGTGTATTTACATGTGTATTTAACAGTCATTCAACAAAATTCACTGTTTTTGTGTGTATGTTAGCAGTAGAATTTTAAACCTGGAAAAGGTCTTTGTTTTATATCATAATAATTTCCTGTTCACCCCAATTTCAACCCTCTCCCTTTTAACAAAAACATTTGACCAAAACTAAGTGACAGAGCTACTTGTATATGTAACATCCTACATTCATAGACACCTTTTCTCACCATTTCTTCCCCGCTTCCCTTTTTTATTCTGAACTCTACTGAGAAAAGGGTTTTATCAATTTTCAGGATTAAGATTGGTTATTGAATTTGATCTGAATTTGTGTTGTTTTTCTGTTGTAGTCATTATATGTTTTGTTCTTCTAGCTTTGTTATCTGTGTCTTACACCAGTTGAAGTCTCCCCATATTTTTCTGAGTGAATTCTTCATTTTTGTTATTTCCTATGACATAATGCTTTTCCATTATATTTATTTGTCACATTTTATTCAAGCAATCACTTATCACCAACTATTGACATTCCAGTTTCTAGTTACCACAATATTTTGGTATATGTAGGGACTTTATTTCTATATATGGCCATTGGGTTGGCTGGGTTAAATATTTTGAGTAACATTTCTTAAAGAGCTCTAAATTATTTTCTAAAATGGTTTGACCCATTCATAATTTTATTAACAGCATATTATTATTAGTGTTCCTTTTTTCACCCAGCCCCTTTAACACTTCACTGTTTTCATCTTTGCAGATTTAATGGATATGAAGTAAAGCTTTGGAATTGTTTTAATTCCATTTCGGTTATCATTAATGATATGAAGTAGTTTTTCATATGACTGTTGATAGTTTGCATTACTTATGAGAAGTGTATGTTTGTACATAACCTTTTAGGTTTAGGCTTGAGGTGACTAGATCTTTCACCAGGGTTGTAGCAATGACAGAGGAAAGAAGGAAGTACATAGGGAAGATGCTAGTCAATAGGACTTGACAACAGATTGGATTTGGTGGTCAAGATGTAAGGAATAGCTGGATTTGGGGGTCAAGATATAAGGAATAGCAGAGATAAAACATCTCTTACAAACATGTGTGACCAGGAGGGTGATGGCATCCTTAAAAATAATAGGAAAATTTAAAAGAGAGAAGCATGGAGGGAGAAAGGTGGGGAATAATGAGTTCAGTTTTAGAGTTATAGCAAACATTTATTAAGTACCTACTAAACCTGCTTTGTGTTAAGCAGAAAGAGGCAAAAGATAGTCCTGTCCTTAAAGAACTTATAATCTAGTATGGGAGACAACATGCAAACAAATATATTATAAAACAAATTATATATAGGAGAAATAGGAAATAAATAACAAGAAATAACAGAATTAGGGGGTGGGAAAATCTTCTTGGGGAAGATGGAATTCAGATAAAGCCAGAGAGATTTGGTAAATTTGAGAGTCATTAGAATAGATATGATAAATTGATGAGAGCTGACAAGATCACCAAATGAAGTAATATAGATGGAGAACCAAGGAGGGCCTGGGACAGAATTCTGAGAAATTCTGGTAGAGGATTTGATGTGGAAGAGGTTTCAGCAAAGTACATAGAGAAAGAGCAGTCAATAGAACTAGAAGAGTAGCAGAGGTTGCATAGAAGTCAAGGAGAATGAGAATTGAGAAAAGGCCACTAGATTTGGCAACTAAGGTCATTAGTAATTTAAGAACAGTTTTGGTGGAATGATCTACCTGTTGGAGAAGATGGGATGAAATGAAATGTCTTGAACAGGTACAGAAAAACACAACTTGGGTTCAACCAGACAGAATTCCTAGAAAATCTGAAGTAGGAGGATTGGGTTTGGGTTTTTTTTGTTTTTTTTTTTTAAGTTACAAATGAAATGAGAGTGCTGGAGGAAAAGTTCCATATTAAAAACTATGGAAGTGCTGGAGGAAAAGTTCCATATTAAAAACTGTGGAAGTACTGGATAGGGAATTAACAGTGTGCCTCATATTGGCAAAGCAATAAAACCCCTGGAAATTAAAATAGGCCAAACAAAGGCCAATGATTTCATAAGACATATTAAAGTCAAAGACTGGAGAGAAAGTGGAAGAAAACATAAGGTATATCATTATAAAAATAAGTGACAGATTAGGAAAATGGATTGAGGAGGAAAAAAATATAAGATCATCTATAATTTTTAAAAATATAAGACATATTTCAAGAAATTTTAAAAGAAAACTTAACTCAGTCCAAATGGACTTAGAAAGAATCAGACATAGCTGAAAAATATTGTAACAGTAATAATAGCTAACATGTATATGGCACTTAAAGGTTTATAAAGCTTCAATTTTATCTGATTCTTACCACAACTTTTTGAGGAAGGCATTATTATTGTCTCCATTTTGCAGATATAGAAACTGAGGCTAAGAGATGTTAAGTGCCTTTTCCAGGGTCACATAGCTACTCAGTGTCTAGGACAACATTTAGACTCAGTTCTTCCTGACTTTTACGGCTAGCACTCTCTCTACTACAGCACCTAGATGTCTCAGTTTATAGAATCTGAGTGTTTTGGGTTTTTTTTTTTTTTTTTTTGTTTTAGAACCAGAGGGCAAAGAGAAATTAGGATCCATTAGTCTTTTCCTGAAAGAAACCCTAAGTGAACACTCTGAAACATTAGGCCCACAATTCAGATTTCCTAGAGCAAAGGGGAAAAAAAGTATTGCCATTACCTACCAAGGGGTCACTTTCAGAGTCCCGCTACATGGTTTTACAGCCACCACAGTGAAGGAGTAGAGAGCTTGAATAGATTGAGTATTATTAGACAAAGTCTGGAAATGATTCATTTATGTCTTGAAGATTTTAAGAGAAGATAGAAAAATAGGGAGAAGGAATTCAGAAAGAAGACTTGGGGAAAGATTATTTCACATAATTTAGGTACACAAATAAACATACATTAATAAGAGAATGAAGAAGTGTGACCCTTGAACTTCCATTTTCATTTGATTTTGTCAAAGGAAAGAAGAAAAGACATAAAGAAATGAGTATAAAAATACTTTATTGAATAGTAGTTTGCACTGTTTTAAATCCCTTGAAAGCTCATTTTGGCTGGGATTGGGGAGAACAAGCCTTCCCTCTCCCCCCACGTCTCTTTTATCTTTTTAACTCAAACCTAAACTCTTCTGCTCTTTAATACCTCCCCACCCCCAATCTCTTTTTAGTTGTCAGTTCCCTTTTTCTTTCTGTTTCAGTGATTGTTTTGCTTTCTGTTCCTTCCTGGACTCTCCAAGAGACTTGGATTCTTATAATTTTTCCCTTCTATCCTTTCTTTTTTCAGAGATTTTGAAGGGTTGGGAGGTTAAAAGAAAATGGAAAAGTTCAATAAAGAAACCACCAACTTAAATTAAGAGTAGAAAATGTAATCAACGATGTTCGGTTTTAAAAATGGGCTAGAGTTTTTGCAAGAGTTGTGTCTATTCTTGTGCTCCATTGGTAACTTCATAGTGTATGAAAGAACTCAAGGCAGATCTTCAAGAATGTTGGACAGTTCCTCTCCAATTTTAGGGGGGATGGAGGGAGAATTTAGTGATACTGAACATTTTATTTTGAGGAGTAATATTATTTGTGGTCATTATTTTGAAAGATGTTAATATTTGTCCACTTGTCAGGAAATGGCTCTCAATTTATGTAGTTGGGTTGTCATATTCATTTTATAGTATAATTATATAACTCCTGATCACTTTGGAAATATAACTGAAATATCTCCTAAGACTGAGTTTTTTAAGAATAAAAATGTACCTTAAAAGTAATCTAGGGGCAGCTAGTTGGTGTAGTAGATAGAACACTGGCCCTGAAGTCAGGAGGACCTAACTTGAAATCAGGCCTCAGACCCTTAACACTTCCTGGCTATGTGACCCTGGGTAACTCACTCAACCCCAATTGTCTTAACAACAACAAAAAAAGTAATCTAGCCCAATCTCACTCACCCTGATGCCAATTCCTAAACGACTTGTTTTTTTCCTATCTTTGTGTTTATTTTTTCATTAGAAGATATCCCAAATCCACCCCCAGTCGTCATGGTGCCAGTTCCTGTACCAGTGTTTGTGCCCATACCATTGCATCTTTATACACAATATGCACCAGTCCCATTTGGGCTTCCAATACCAGTGAGTGATTATTCTAAATTATTAATCTTATTTATGAGTTCCCTGTAGTATATAGTATATAGTTTTTCATATAAAATACTGGATTTATTGAGAGATTTGGAAGAACAAACTTTTTCATAATATACTTAATGATGAGTTCTGATAACAGTAATGATAGCTGACATTTAGCACATTATGTGGTTTACAAAGTGCTATAAATACATGATCTCATTTGATCCTCACAATAATCCTGTCAGCTAAGAATGCATTTCAAATTGGTTAGTAACGAATACTTATTTGTCATCTGCTTGTGTAATCATAAAGATATTAGAGATCATAAAGAATATTAACATTCATGTTCATAATTTAACCCTGGAGAATGCAAATCAAAACATTCAATTTTTACTTGGGTGATCCAAAACGTAATGAAATAAAATAATAGGCAGCATTTACTTTTTAACAATAATTTTAGAGCACCTTGCATTTGCCTACTATTCTCTAGTTCTTTAAAAGCAGTTTTACATATTATAATTGATCTTCTCAAAACATCCCTATGAAGTAGACTGTTATCTTCTCATCAATAAGGATATCCATTTTATAAAAACATACTTTCAATAGGAAACTCATTATCTAAATCACTGTCTAATTTTATTACAAAATTAGAGTTCTATTCTGTAACTCTTAAGTGTTTTCTTAGATGCCGGTTCCCATGCTTATTCCTACAACAGTGGACAGTGCAAAAAAGGTCAATGAGACCATTCAAGACATTAAGGAAAATATGTCACCTCATCCATTTGAGGCTGACCTCCTTCAGATGGCAGAAATAATTGCAGAGGATGAAGAAAAGGAAAAAACACTGTCCCATGGAGGTTGGTAGTGTCATTAAGTTTTTTTAAAAATTACTGTGCGACCTTAATAAATTTGAATGCATAGACAATGCTATTAACTTTTTTTTTAATTTCTTGAATAGTAAGGTTTTGGTGACTTATTCTCTTTGAGAACATTTTGGGAAAAAATTTTTAATATTTTGAGATACCCACAGTCTGTTATAATCTTTATCTAGAAACATAATCTTAATTGTTTTAGGGTTCATTGTCAATCTCGTACTTTTTCCCCTAACCAAAATCCATCTTGTTTTTTTGTATAATTTTTTTCTGTTAATCTTTTTTTTTTCTTTTGATGACATATATTTACTGTATTCAGATTTTTTGAGACTCTATAGAATTGTAGCCACTCAGAGTGAGAAAAGAGCTCAGAATTTAACAAGAAAAACCTTTACTTGAGTAGGAACTTTCCTTCCATCATATCACATATGCATATCGTATTGCTGTGTCAATCAGTGATCATTAAATAGTTCATCAATCTATTAATTTACCAGAAGCTTACCATGTGCCAGGAATTGTGCTTAGGCACCTTGAGGTACCAAAAAATAAAAGATCTTTGTGCTCAGAGAGTTCTTATTCCATCAAGGAAAACTGCATATATGTATGCATATAAGTTGTTAAATATGCATATTTGTGTATATATACATGTGTATGAACTCAGATATGCCTATACATATACAGAAAGTAAATGCAAAATAATTTGGGGGGGAAATTAGGACTAATTGCTGGATAGGGGTATGGTTCATGTCCAAGAAAGGCCTCATATTGATGATGGCTCTGAAGTATCTTCTGAGCCAACTGATTCTCTAGAATATCAAATTTTTTTCTTTAAGGTAAAATGTAGTTGGAGTGTATATGTATGTCTTCATGGAATTCTTAACTTGTGACTTCAAAAAAGTACTGAGTATTTCTTTTTTTTTTTAAATATGACGATATACTGAAATTCTTTCTGAACTGGTTCATGAACCTGCCATAGCATATCATTTGAGATGAGAAAAAGAAATGTGTTTATGTGTGAGTGAGCTTAATTTCCTGATCATTATAAATTCTTTCTTTTTTCTTGAGGGTCTCAAACATCTGAGCATGAGCTCTTTCTTGACACCAAGATATTTGAGAAAGGTTTGTACTTTTAAATATATGATTTCTCCCAATTATACTTTTTTAGTCAGTAGTAAGATACTATACTATATATCATGCTTGGGTTTTTTGTTTGTTTGTCTGGAAATTTTCTTTTGTCTGTGTTAAAATTTCAGACCAAGGAAGCACATATAGTGGTGATCTTGAATCAGAAGCAGTGTCTACTCCACATAGTTGGGAAGAAGAACTTAATCATTATGCCTTAAGGTCAAATACCACACAGGAATTGGATCTAGAACTGAAGCAGTCACCAAAATTGGACACAGAACAAGATCTAGAGGCAGATTTTCCATCAGGTTTGTGCAGAGCTATGAAATTACCTTTCTTACAACAATTCTTAACTGATACTTATCAAATAATCAGAAGGTATTAGGAATAATTTCTTAGGTCATATAGTAGGAAATGTGTGATTGCTGCCTTTGCAGAACTGTTATTATTTTAATGGTCCATTTCATTTTTATCAGCTTCTCTTTACATATTTTGCTAGTTTCCATGAAGAATTTTTAAAATTCACTTTCTAAAACTAATGCCGCACTTCATTTGTTTTAATTGTCTGTGGAAGTTTTTCCTTCATAAATTTAAAGAATAAAGCAATTTATAGCAATCTTCCTGATAATTTGATTTTTGGGGGGGGTCCATTTAATTCCCTTTGTAATTTTCTTTTGGATATAGAAACTTTTGACCCCCTTAATAAGGGAATGGGAATTCAGTCTCGCTCACGACCAAGACGACGACACAGAGATGGCTTCCCACAACCCAAACGAAGAGTAAGCAGAAACTGTTTCATTGGGGTCTTGATAAGTTTCTCTGATATTGTATTTCTTCATTTACTCAACAGACATTTATTGGAAGCCACTATGCATCAGGCATTTTTCTAATTGCTGTAGTAGCTCATAATGTCAACTCAAATAGTGGCCACTATTTGTGGCCACTAATCCATACCTAAGGATCTCTGTGGATTACATGCTATCTTAATTTTAAAATAACAATGTTATCTGTATTTTATTGTATTTTCATTTTGTTAAATCTTTCCTACTTACGTTTTAATTTAGCTCAGGCCTCTCTGAGGTGTTGCGGGCCACACTCTGGTGTAGATTATTTTATTTTATGGTTTTTGAAGCATCACTTTCTGAATACATTTTTAGTTCCAAAAATAATCTTGGATCAAAAGCACATTTTTTGTGAAAAATATTGACAAGGAAAAGACATTTCTTCTACTCAAAAATTTTTTTTACTTCTCAAGTAATTAAAAACTGTAATCTCAAATACATCTTGGTGAAAAATACATAAATAACTTGGCTTTCCAACAAAAGGAATTAGATGTGTTGGAATTTGATTTGACAGTTATTAGCTTTCAGATGTGTATAGGGTAGAACATGTAACAGTTTCAATAGTTCAGTTCAGTAAATCTTTATACTTTATAGTATACATTGATACTGTATGTAAATAGAAGGATCATTGTGTGCCACAATACTGAGAAGACAAAGATGATGAACACCACTTCTGCCCTCAGAAAACTTACATATTTGATTTTGTTAGGATTCATGAGACATATCTAACTGATGCATTTTGAAATGCTATAAGGGCAGAGGAGAATGTTGCAAGGGGAAAGAATAAAGTGCTTCAAGAAATAGAAATAGAGAAAACTCATTTGACATTGGTGGGTTGGGAAGATGAGGTAGTTAGAAACTCCATTCATGAGATAATACCTGAGTTGAATCTTGAAGGAAGTTAAAAATCCTTGAAGATGGGATAGTATGTTGTTAGCACAGAAAACAGAAATAGCTTCTGTATTTGTCTTATCCCCAGTAGAGTCTTAGTTTCTTAAAGGTAAGGGGCTTTCATTTTTATTTTTGCATCCCAAGTCTCAAACATTTTGTAGCTCATATTAGGTACTTAAAATTAATGCAGGACAATATTAGGGATCGAGTAGTAGTCATTTGTGCTTGGAACATGGCGGGGTGTGATGAGAAATAGAGTGAAATAAAATTGGAAAAGTAGCTTGGAGTCAAATTGTGGGTAAACTGTAATGCTAAGGAGTTTGTGTTTTATCCTAGAGGCAGTTAAGCTAGTGAAAATTTTTTAATTGTCACAATCAGACTTGTGCATTAGAAATTCCTTAGCAAGGTGAAGGATGAATTGGACAGTGAAGAGTCCAGCAGCAGGGATGACTATTAAAATATTCCAGGCCAGAAGTAATGATGTCTTAAAATAGGAGAGAAGAGGTTAGACACAAGATTCTACAGAAATAGTATCAACAGAATTTGACAGCAGAGTGAATATAGGATGTGAATGACAGGGGAAAGTCAAAAAAGTTAGAGTATGATGATAGACATATCAAAAGAAATCATGAAAGTTGTTGCCATTACATTGAAACTTCCAGTATTATAGATATTAGTATGAATATTCTAAGATTTATTTGCTGTTTTGTATGGACAAGATCTCCATCAGCTAATTCTATGCTTCTTACATTCACTTATTACTATTATCTTACTAATAGTTCACAAATTTCATCACCACTTGAGTTTGAAAACCTGACTAATTTATAGAACTATCAAGATACTGCAAAAGGGATAATCTTTTCTGTATCTTTTAATTTCCTAACCTCCCCTTGCTTCCATTGGGAAGAAAGAGGGTAACTTTTGAAAAACAACCTTGTTCATTGTGCTGCTTTTTTTTTTTTTTTTTACTTCATTAGGAGGTAAAAATGGAATTTATCTTGTTGGTTCATTATTTATCTTTATATTAATATCTTAACTTATTAAGTCATTTCTTTTTCAGAGGAGGGCCCCAAACTAAAAATTATATTCTGTATATTTGTAGGGAAGGAAGAAGTCTATAGTAGCCACAGAGCCCAAGAATTTTGTTCAAGGAGCAATTCAAGGTGGTTCAGTTTCCCCAATGACATTGAAATACATGTATGGAGTAAATGCCTGGAAGAATTGGGTTAAATGGAAAAATGCCAAGGAAGAACAGGAGGAGCAGAAATTTGGAGGTAAGAGTTACAGGTACAAAGATTTTCAAGTCTCTAATCTGAATGTGAAGTTTTTTACGTTTTCATTTAAGTTTTTCATCTTTCTTTGTCAGGTGTTGAATCTGTTCCATGCTCTGATTCTTTGGGAAGTACCCAAGATCATTCACTCTCTCAAGAAACCTCTGAGCCCAGCTGCAGAGGTATAACTAATTTTAAAACTTCTTCTCTTTTCATATTCTCACTGTTCTTAGAAATATAAATGTGGTTGTACTTTTCCTTGAATTGTGAAAAGGCATTTTATTAAAGGAGCTCTTTATTGAAAGGACACTATTTTTTCAGTCAAGTCCTAGGTTTTGTCAACCCTACCTTTTACTAATTGTGTGATACTGGGCAAATAATTTTATAACTCTGATTTTCCATTTTCTTTTTAGTAAAATTAAAGATCGTATTTCTGTTTCACAGGTTTGTGAATTCCCAAGGAAATAATATGAAAATGTTACAATTATAAATTATTGTATTAATATAATTATTAATATTATTAAATGATTATTTTTATGTTATGATTATTAAAGATACAAATGAATTTCTGATCTCATCAATTAAAGAATTCTTACCAACCCTACAGATTACAATCCCGTCATACTTGCCTATCCTATGTGACTCTTGTTCATGTCTTACTAAAATTTTGCCTCAGGTGATCTGTTTATAATGCTGGAAGTCTTCTCACTTCCTTCCATCATCATGACAAGGGTATTTTGCATTATAGCACTCTGACCATTCACCTGTCATGCCTTTCTCATCACCTGACTAGCCCATCTTGTCTTCCTGTTACATAATTCCTTGAAAGCTCTTATTCCTGTTCTTGGAGTGCCTCATTGGTTATATGTTGCATCCTTCTCACACTCAACATTTGCATTTCCATTGACCTCTGAAAAATTCTCATGCTTAGTTCTTCCCAGGCAACTGTGTTTCATGTCTTACTGTCATTAACAATGTTAGTATGTTATAAAGTTAATTGTTATTGAGGTAGTGATGAAAAGATGTGCTTTTGCTTTTATGGGAAGCTTGGGGAACAATGTCATTTCCTAAAAGGAATTAAGTATGCTCTCCTCCTTTTGTTCATCTTTGAGTCCATATTGTTCTGCTTTCTGGGCCATACAGAATACAAGATCCGGGGCAGCTAGATGGCGCAGTGGCTAGAGCACCAGCCCTGAAGTCAGGAGGACCTGAGTTTAAAATCTGGCCTCAGACATTTAGGACTTCCTAGTTATGTGACCCTGGGCAAATCACTTAATCCCAATTGCCTCAGCAAAAAAAAAAAAAAGTAAGGACAGAATACAAGATTTCAGTGTGTTATTGATTATGAAAAAGGGTTTGATTTGGTAAAAACAAAGTTGAAACTTTGAGGCATTTTTACATTGTATATCCCATTCATGCATCAAGATATTTCCAGATACTTTGGATGGTGTGACAGCAGAAATAACTTTGTTTCAAAGAATCAGACTAGGCATAAAATAAAGAAAGATATACAAGATTGTGAGGGAAAATGTATAGCACAAAATCTGTGGTCAAAAAGAAATGCTTTTTGATTAGTAAAATCTTCTAAATGCTCTTCTGTTAAGTTCCATATCATTTCAGAGTCTCCTGGAAGACTGTAATCACTCTAAGGAACTTGTAATTCCTTCTATAAAGGAAACAGCAAGTAGATGAAGACTGTTTCCCTAGTTTTAATTTGTGAAATTATTATTATGTTAAATTACTTAACAAATTTCCTCAGATATTGCTATTGGGCAGGTAAATCAGGACCTCACATGCAGGTTTTTGAATGAATGGTTTTATGATGTGGTTATGTTTTGACTGGTCTCATCTGAGGACAAGGAATTTGGGGTCATTTTCTAACTGTGCATAACAAACGGCCAGAAGCTATAATGTATTCTCGTACTTACTAGAAGTTGATATTTAGTATTCTTATCCCACCCTCCCACAGTCCGCCCTATAAAGCTAAAGGAAGAAATTTTGTCCTGTACTTTTGCTGAATTGAGTTTGGGCTTATGCCAGTTTATCCAAGAGGTGCGGAGACCAAATGGTGAAAAATATGATCCAGACAGCATCTTATACTTGTGCCTTGGAATTCAACAGGTACCAAATTAAATTACTTTTTTTTATTACTTACTGGTACTGGCAATTGTCAATTCTTAGTAATTCTGGCAAAGCCCATAATCAGTTTGAAAAAAATAATAATTTGTGCTTATTTGAATACTTTTTTTTTTTTTTTTTTTTTTTTTACTGTAACCAAGAAATTAATTCCTGTGGTTGGTATGGTATTGTTTTGGGGCTCCTTTAGGGATGAGGTTTAGATGGCTGTGGGACTAGGGTCAATCTTATTTTTAAGATTTTAGATTAGTCAGACCTCACTGTCAGAAAAATATGCCAACTGCATTGGTTACCTTCAAGTGTTTATGTTTATTAATATTTCAAAATGATGGTGTACGCTCTTTGACAGAAACCAATCATAGTCATTGAAAAAAAATATCAGTGGTCAAATCAATTATCTGTTGTGGGCCCCATGTTTTTTTAGATTGGGCCATAGTCTTGATTGAGATTAAGATACAAATAAAAGATTTCATCCTCACCCATAAAGAGCAGACAATCTAATTATGTAGAGGTAAATTAATATTAATTATATTATAATAATGTGTAGAAAGATGTCTTGCTCCCCATTTTAAAAAAATCAACATTTATGAAGTAACCACATTCAATATGATTAGTAACTCTAAACAAGAGTATAAAATAGACATAAAATAAATTCCTAAAATAAGTAATCCCTTTGGAATGAACACAAAGTTTAAACAATTTTAAAGGAACTTATTCATGTATTCAGTATACAGGAATTTCATATCTTGAAAGTACCTTAGAAGGCATCTAAACCAACTCTTTCCATAATAGGAATTTCTTCTACAGTAATCTCAAGCAGGGGAGACTTCCTCTCAAAGCAACTCATTCTGCATTTTAGCAGCTTTAATTGGAGGTTTTCCTTACTTTGAGCCAGAACTTGCCTTCACGGTTCCTATTTTTGCCTGTGGGACTAAGCAAAATAAGTTTAACCTTTTTCCAAAATGGCAGTCTTTAAAATACTTGGGAGATAGCAATCATGCTACTTCCTTTATCTTCTCTGTTCTTCACATCCCAAGACCATTATATGTCTTAATCTCTGGTCTTCTTAGCATTGTTGCCTTTCTTTAGATTTTTCTCTATAACCTCCCAAAGCCCCTGTCTTTTCCATTTTCTTTTCTAAAATTAGCCAAATGCTAATCCCGGTACTATGCATCTGGTCTGGCCAAGGTTGAGTACAGTAAGGCTGTTACACATAAGTTTTTTCCCACTGCCATGCCACAGTGCTGCATTAATTTGAATTTGTAGTCCACTTAAACCTTCTGATATTTTTCACATAAGCGATTGTCTAGGCAGTCCTCATCATTTCATACTTGTTCAGTAGATTATTCTGAATCCAACTATAAGATTTTTGTTTGTTTTTTGGTTTTTGGGTTTTTTTGCTGAGGCAATGGGGGTTAAGTGACTTGCCCAGGGTCACACAGCTAGGAAGTGTTAAGTGTCTGAGGCCAGATTTGAACTCAGGTCCTCCTGACTTCAGAGCTGGTATTCTATCCACTGCGCTACCTAGTTGCCCCAGCTATAAGATTTTTATACTTAACTTTACCAAATTTCATTAGAGTTAGTCACTCTATATCTCTTTTCTTTGGAGATCTTGTTAGATCCTGACTCTTGTCTAAGATGTTAGCTGTTTCTCCCACTTTATGTCATTTCTAATATGGTAAGGGGCTGCTGTTACATTATCCAAGTCATAATTAAAAACCTTTAACAACTAATGGCCAAGGAAATTCCACTGAAACATTCCACTAGTGATAACCTCCCTTTGTGTTTACATCATTCCATAATGATAACTGATGCTCCTTTTTAAAATTTTCAAATCCCTTTGCATAAATTATGTCATTTTAGTCTTGCAACAACCCTGTTGTGAAAATCCAGCTATCCAGCTAGATCCTAATCCATCTAATTGTATTATTCTCTAATTTTTGTTTTGCTTTATATTAGAGATGTTATATAAAATAAATTCTGAGAGCCAGAAGGCCCATTTATTTTGTGAATCTGACTACAAGAGAAATTCCTGGTTTTGTAATTTAGATTTCAGTACAGTATTTTTATTTTGTGGTTGGTTTCTAAATTACAGGTGGACATGATTTAATTCAATTATTAGTGTTATTAATTTTAAGTGAATTTCCAGTTAACCAACAATTATCACTTATACATTAAAATTACCTGAAGTATAAAGATACAGGAACAAATAAAACAAGAACTACTAGCGTTTTATTTCCATTGTGTACAATTCTATATATTAATTTAAAGGTCTTTCTGCTTCTACATATAATAATCTTTTGATCAATTCAGTTATGTCTTTAAAAAAGTAGAGCCTTTTATCAGAAATTAATTAAAGTAAGCCAAGAAAGGAAATCTATCTTCCTCTAACCTTAGCTGCAGTTTATTTAAAAAGGGTAACTTTTTACAAATCCATGACGAAGAGCATTTTACAAATAAAATCTGATGAGAAATCTAACCCCTCTCTGCTATATCTTTAGCATTTAAATATATGCTTTATTTTATTCTCTTATTGTTTTTTTGTATGCTTCTTGTTTCCCTGGGTGAACTAGGTTAACCCTTAATCTAATCAGTTCTCAAAAATTACAAAGACTTTATTCTCCATGTCCAGTACTATAGGCTGGGTTTCTCTATCTCAAAACTATAATTAATAGGTAAAATCTTTTATTTTTATGACGGCTTTTTTGGTTCTGGAACTTCATACAACTAGTTTTCAAACACAAAATTAAAGGTCATTTCAGTTCACTTAATATTGGCCAACTCTTATTAATGTTAATTGTCTTATTTATTTTTTAATGTGATTTTTTAAATGCATACTTAAATCAGTTGAAAAATGTTTCAGTATAAATTAAATTCCTTTAAAAAGCACTATCTGAGGACCATGTCTTATAAATTTGAAATATATTTATATTTTATTGTTCGTTGTAAGGATTGTGTGCTGTACAGGTACAGAACATTTTGGCTTTATGTAGGAAAATTTGCATTATTCAAATTCAACTTTATGTAAAAAATTCTGAAATATACATTCCCCAAAAATACCTATGTTAACTTTACAATATAGTATGTTGTGTATTCACTCTCTCTCTGTTCCTGCCTCTTGAGTTCAGCATTTGTAGCTTTTTACCCTCACCAGAAAACAAAACAAAACAGAACTCTACAAGTGAAAGCAGATACCAACAACCAATTAGGAGATTTCCAGTGCTAAGAGAGACCTATACCTTGCTGTACCAGCCTTGGCCTCCACCCCCACATGTCCTTGGGCCATATGCTGGTCCCTTGCCTCCATTGTCCTTTTCTTCCTGTGTTTCTCCCTTCCTCCTTTTCCATATATCTAAAGACAAATTTCTTACTATGTCAGAAACATTTTATGTAGAGTTCTGCAGAATGGTCTCTTGATGTAAAGTGAAAATTGTTTGTATCTTGTCAATTATTCAGTAAGCATTATTAAGCACCTACTTAAGCCAAATATTGTCCTAGGGTTCCAGGGTACAAAAGCAAAGAATAATGCAATCCTACTCTACTGAAGCTTATATTCTATTGGGGTTTCCTCTTGTATCTATATATATAATTATAATCAGAAAAATTACAGGATAGTTTGAGAAGTATTAGGGAGTGAGTATTATGGAGTGACCTTGCATTGAAGATGGTATTTGAACTAGATCTTGAAGGAAGACAGGTTTTGTGAAGTGGAAGTGAGAAGGAAGGGCATTCCAAGCATAGGTGCCAATGTACAAGTGTAAGGACAGGAAATGAGATTTCAAGCGTGAGATAAAACAGTTAGATTTTAAAAAACAGAAATTTTTATATTTTATTTTATAGATGATAAAGTGATAAGAAGTAAGAGAATTTTTTGAGTAGAGAAGTGGTGTGGTCAGAAGTGCACCTATGGAAAATCACTTTGGCAGCCATGTGGAGGATGATTTAGAGCAGAGGTGTACTTGAAGCAGGGAGAAGCACATCAGAGTAGTAGGTGAAGAGGTCTTGAACCAAACTGTACTCAGAGAAGGGTCAGATGGAAGAGATGTTGTGGGGAGATAGAAACATCCTGATGGGGCAATTGATTAAATGTAAAATTCAGAGAGGAAGTGAATGTTTGAGCATAATGCTGAAGTTATAAATCCAGGAGACTAGAAGAATCAGTACATATGATCAAAATAGAGATGTTTGGAAGAGGGGGTGGACTTAGGAATAAAAATAACAAGTTCTCTTTTGGACATGTCGAGTTTGAAATATCTTAATGACATTCAGCTTGACACATTCAATAGAAAATTGGTGGTACAGGATTGATAATCAGAGAATGGACTAGGCTTAACTATAAAAATGTATGTGTCATCTGCATAAAAATCATAATTAAACCCTGTGAAACTAATAAAATACAGAGTAAAAGAGAGAAGAGAGGGCACAGAACACAGACTTTTGAAACCCCCATTTTTAGAGGGAGGATTGATATAGGTAACATGCCAACAGCCAGCCTGAAGAGTCATCAGATAGGAAGAGAATCAGGTGAGAAATGTATCACAGAAATCCAGAGAAAAGAGTGTCCAGAAGTAGAGGTAGTTACTGGTGTCACATGAAGCAAAATGGTCAAAAAAAATGACAAGTAACTGAAAAAAAAAAAGGCCCTCAATTTTGGCAATACAGGGATCATTGATTATTTTGAAAGAAGTGGTTTAAAGGTTGAGGTCTGAAGCCAAACTACAAAAGAAATAAAAGAAAGGTGTGTAGACAGCTTTTTCTAGGAGTTTAGCTGAGAGAATTACAAAAACTTGAAGAAAGATGAAGATTATTCAAAGGTGAGAGGGAGAGACTTGGACATATTTGAGGAAAGTAGTGAAGGAACTAGAATACAAAGAGACTTGAAGCTCTCAGCATGGATAAAATGATCCAAGGGGGCAGGCAACCTGCTGAAATAATACTGAAGGGAACAGAATCAAGTATGAGATCAACTTTATGAAAAGTTGGTAAAAAGTATAATAGAAGATGATGAAGAGAGGGAAAATAAAGAGCTCACATTGGATATGACCTCAATTTTATCAGAAAGCAAATATTGAAACCCTCAGTTGAGATGGTGGGAAGTATAGGGAAGTTTGGAAAGCTTTTTGAAAGAAGAGGAATAACTTTGATGAGAAATGAGATAGGGAAATCAGGGAGATATAAAAAGAATTGTTTTGAATGCAATGAAGGTCCAGTTGAAGTTTGATTATATATATTCGTAGCCTATCAAATCAGTACAATTGTGTTATTTCTTCTGCCATTCAGACCCACAAGACTAATCCAGAACAAGCTTTTGTCAAGTTAGACAAGATGGTGAGTTGAGGGTAGAATTGGCTAATTATCAGGTTAAGATTAGAGGGAAGGAAATGAAGTTAAGAGCAGACATAAAGACCTGGAAAAGTACTCAGGAGGTACAACGGGGTCACATGTAAGCACAAAGGAGTAATAGAGGGGTTTTTTTTGGGGGGGTGGAATGAAGATGTGGAACATTAGGACATTTTGGGCAGTTTTTGATCAAGAGGAATGAAGCACTTTAATGGTAAGGGCTGACTATGATTCTCTTTGTGAATGTCAGAATTAAGGTGTAGATCATGAAAGTGAGAGAGAGAAGGGTTGAGGATCTCAGAAATTAGGTTGTTTGGAGGAATATTGACATGGAGATGGAAATCCCCTAGCATAAGAGGAAGTTGGAGAAGAAAGACTGGGGTGGGGAGATAATGAATTCCTTGAAAAAGAAGGGATAATGACTTGCAGATAACTGTCAACCATGAATGGTCTGTATTTTGTAGAAAGTGATTCAGAGAAAAAGAGCTTGGGTAAAAAGAACAGAGAGAGGCTATGAAAAGCAAGTAGTATTCTAGCTTCTTCAGAAAACATCAGGAGTTGCAAGTGAAGGATAGCCAGCCACGTAGGGATATTTGGAAGGAGCCAGATCTCTGTGTATAAACAAGTAGACAGAAAGTACGGGGAAGAAAAAGGTCTACAATAAAAGGAAGTTTGTTTACTCTAGAACAAAAATGCCAGAGGGCACAGTAGGAAGGAAGTAGCCAGACTTGAGGAAGATGGAAGTGAGAGGGAGAAATAGACTTACCTCTTGATGGATGCCATCTTTATTCCTTCCAGCTTTATTCATACTTTGCAGACCTGCACATTTCAGGATTGGCAGAAAAGAGTCCTCTTTCCTGTTTATTCACAGCTCCTAATCTTAGCTCCCCTAAGGTCAAAGCCATCATTCTTTTGCTGAAGTATCTCTTTATGCTTCAGTAAGCATTCTACAATTCAGAAGACATTTTTTCAAATAAATCAAAACCTAAGGTTCATTTAGATTTCTCTATTTTGAATCTGATATTTTAATATCAACTTCATTGATACTTTGTTTATTTAGAGTAATTGCATATTTTAGCAGGATTGGAAATGAAAAGGAAAGCTTTGCTTTTTTTTTTTTTTTTTTTGAAATTAAAATGGAAAAAAAATAAACTTTTGTCCTTTTTCTGTGCACCAACAAATGTCTGTCTTTTCCTTTTTTACTGCAGTACCTGTTTGAGAATGGGAGAATAGATAACATTTTTACTGAACCGTATTCCAGATTTATGATTGAACTTACCAAACTCTTGAAAATATGGGAACCTACAATACTTCCTAATGGTAGGACAATGATGGTTGGGGGGTATTTTTTAATATGTATTCTTACATGTATAAAAAACATTTTGGTTTTCCAAGCTTTCCTATTATAAGAATTACCACTCTATCCCCAAATTTTGTATTATACAAAATATTTTCTCAACACTAGTGTCCTTCAGAGAAAAGATAAACTGAACTGATTAGTTTTGGGGAAATGTATGCATCTTAACCAAGAAAATTGTATTTTTCTTACTACCAAAAAAAAAAAGATATATAGTTTTTGGTCGGACAGAATTCAGCAAGAATTCAAGATGTGACATGTTTCTTTTTGTAAAACCTAATACTTAAAAGTTTTCTTGTGATTCTAGCTATTACATCCTCAAAACCAAGCATTTTTGAAAGATATTAAAACCATACAATTACAATAATCTTAGTGATATCAAGAAATGTTATGGTAGCTCCTTATCTCCCCTTATTAACCAAACTTATATGAATACAGGAGAGGAAAAAATACATATCTGTGGATATCCCCTCCTCAGGTTTTGGTTGCTTCTGAATTGAGATCTTTTTAGCTTTGTCATTTTGCATGACATAGATGAGTAAATGCTGTTTCTATTTCTTTTTTCCACACCTGTCTTTAGGGTATATGTTCTCTCGGATTGAAGAAGAGCATTTATGGGAGTGCAAACAGCTGGGTGCTTACTCACCAATAGTTCTCTTGAATACACTTCTTTTCTTCAATACCAAATATTTTCAACTAAAGAATGTCTCAGAGCATCTGAAGCTTTCCTTTGCTCATGTGATGAGGCGGACCAGGACTTTGAAATCTAATGCCAAGATAACATATTTGAAAGTTTTCCCCCCTTTTCAGAAGCAGGAGATAGAATCAGGTGTGTGGTACTATTTTTGAATATCTCTATAAAGCATATGTTTAGATCGCTTAACTATTATCTGGGCAGGCTGGTAGCCTGAAATTTTTGAACATAAAAATAGCTGCTTCATTTTTAACATTGTAATACTCCCTGCAGTTTCATTATTAACCAGAACTGTTTCTTACATTTTTTTTTTTAACCATAGTCATTCTGAAGTTTTCAACCTAGAAGCCTTAAGACATATAGACAGATGGGAGTCATTATCACATCACATTGCTGCCATAAAATATTCACAATGCTTTTACATTTATTATCTAATTTTATCATCACAGCCACCTTGTGAGATAACACAGAGAATGTATTTTCCCTACTTTACAATTAAGGAAATTAAGACTTCAATGATTTTCCCAAAGTTGTTGCCCAAAGAAATTAGATTTTTTTTGGCTTCCAAGTTCCTAGAACACTTTTCACTATTTTATGTTGTCTTTAGTGTTAGAGAAAACTTTTTGGTTTTTTTAATAAGATGTCTAATGCAAACATTCCTTTCTATCCAGCCATCCAGTAGGGGTCATTGCTGAGTGCTAAGTTACCACCATACTAGTCAGGATATGTCAAAGATGAAAAATCCTAGCAGCTTTAGTTTTGTTTTGTTTTTCTCCTTATGATTTGAAATTATCATGTAGTTGATTTTTATAAACAGTACTTAATATTTTTCTTAATTATTGAAAAGAGGGACATCTAGATGATGCAATGGATAGAGCACTGATCCTGGAGTCAGGAGGATCTGAGTTCAAATGTGGCTCAGACACTTAACACTCACTAGCTGTGTGACCCTCCAGAAGTCACTGCCTCATCCCCTGAAATTATTGAAATGCCTTTTTTTTTTTTTTTCGTAAAGACATTACTTCCATTTCCAAATGTATTTCTCCTGTTCTTATTACCCTGGAAGCTATCTCTTTACCAAAAAATTTAAGAGAAAATTGGGGGCTTGGGAGATATACAGTTAAGCAGACATATCAACTGTTTTGGACACTATAGATGACATTTCATACCTGTAATCTTTCCCTTTTACATGGAAGGGAGAAGATGATATTCTACTTTTAAATCAAGATTGGTTATTAATTAGAAAGCATTGAGGTTTGTTTATTTGAACATTATTGTAATTATTATGCATATTATTTCCTGGCTCTGTTAGTTCACTTTGTATAAAGTTATTAAAATCTTCCTATTTATTTCATATTCTTTATATTCATCATAATGCCTTATAGATCTTATCAACAAGGAAGAAGCAGTTGGATGAGGTTGGAAACGTTGGGAACCTTGGTAAATGGTGACCACTCCATATTAAAAGTTTATAGTAAAGAAAAGGGAAATTTATCTAACATGCCCTCTAGTTTTTAGGGGATATCTATAGGTTCCAGAAAAAGAATCGATACGGTCTCTGGCTTAACATTCTATCTATCATGACTGAAATTCTTTAGACATAAAAAACAGGTAGTTTCAATGGGAAAACAAAGGAGTTATCTGAAGGGACCATGGTGGATACACAGAGATATAATGTACTAATGCTAGAAGCAAAGAAGAATACAGACTAGAGATAGGTGAATTTGGATCTAGTTGAAAGGTTGGACTCCCCCTCCTTCCCCAAAAAAATTGTGGAAATCATGTGACATCTTAGGAAGAAGAATCTTAATAGAGTGCTTCAGGGATCTTTATTTAGCCCTATATTCCTTAACATTATTAACAATTATTTAGATGAAAACATACTCTTTATACTAGTATAATTTGGAGAAAACACAAAACTGAAGAGGATAGCCAATATATCAAATGACAGAATCAAAAATCTTGACATGCTAGAATATTGGACCTAATTAAATAAGAAGGAATATAACGGATAATTCTAATTATGCTTGTATTTTTAAAATTAGCTTATCAAGTAGAAAACAGGCAGCCATGACTAAACAGCATTATTTCTGTTGGAGAACTGAAGGTTTTATTTTATTACAAATTCAGCATGTCAATACTATGATATGGTAGTCAAAAATTAGTGCTTTTTAGGCTTCATGAAAAGGGACATGGAGGTGGGAATTGATTAGCTTACATGCTATTTTGGTTATCCAGCAAATCAAATACTGCATTTAGGTCTAGATCTGCCTTATTTTAGGAAGGATTGTAGTACATTCAAAAGAGGGCAGCCAAGAGAGCAAAAGAAACTTAAGGAATTTTGCTTGGGGAAAAAACCACCTATAATTTCTCTAATAATGGTGGATAAATTATCAAGGAGTACCACTATTTGGGTTCTCATTCTTACCAATAAGGTGAGCTCTATAAGGTGAAGTAAAAATGATGAGGAACTTCTGGAAAGGTGACTTTCATCTTTAAATTTGATAGAAAAGAAAACCTAGAAACGGCCTTATGTGTGCCATGGAAATTTTGGAAGAGCAGATTTCAAAAGGCTAGTAAGTAGAAAAGAGATGGAGAACCCTATGATTCAGAATGCTATAGGCAGATTTCTCTGCTAGGAGGAAAGCAAACATAGGTTAGAGAGGCAGCCAGCCAGATGCATTGAATTCTGGGGAGGAGGAGAGTTGGGAGGTGTCTTCTGCTCTCTTGAAATATTGATAAGATTGTTTTGTGGAAGAGGAATTTTACTGTTTGGGCCCAGAAGGTAGAACTGGGATCAAGGGATGAAGATTCTAAAGCTGCAAATCTAGGTTCTTTTGGAGCCCTTAAAGCAAAACAGGGGGTCAGTCTAGTGGGTATTCCATTCCTAGAGATCTTCCAAGCACATGCTGCCTGCTTTTTGGATCTATTATCGTAGGAATCTGGTTTAGATGTTAGAGTAGATGGCCTCTGAGAGTCTTCCAATTATTGGATTCTGTGATTGCGTTATTTACATAATTCTTATATATTCATAGTCAGCAATTTTATGTATTCTTTTGCTGATAGAAATAGATTTTCTTCTCTTCATTTCCCCTGACTTTTTTGTGATAATTTTGCACAATCTTGTAGAATATTTTTCTTGAAAAATTTGTCCATTACATGTGAGATAACTTTCATTTGGCACTTCCATTCAGCTCTAGTTCCACTTCTGATAATGCTTTAGGGGGAAATAAATTTGAAAAATAACCCATTATATGTTGACAGTAATGCTTGGAGACTGAAAGCTAGTTGCTTTCTTGTTTTGCATACCAAAGCAGAAGAGTAGCTGATCTTGGATTATGTTTGGTTCAAACTCACATCTGTTTCCTATTGCTATGGATGTCGGGAACCCATTTAGATCAGAGAAGTTTTTTCTCCCCTCTCCACACTCTCCCCCCCCCCCCCCATCTGAATGTCAGGTTCTCCAGGAATAAACTACTTCTAATCATCTTACTGTTATTTCATAAGAAATATTCATTGACAGGTAGAATTTTTGGTTTTAAACTCAGCAAGCATCTTTCCTTATTCCCCCTAACAGTATTTTCCCCCCACTATTTCTAGATAAACTAACTGTGGGAAAGAGAAAACGTAATGAGGATGAAGAGATTTCAGCTGCTGTGGAAATGGTTGAAAATGCAGATAATCCACTAAGATGCCCAGTCCGTCTTTATGAATTTTACCTGTCGAAATGGTAAATAGTATGTGGGTCCCCATTGCATAAAATAGATAATGATGATTCTGTATTTCAGGCCTATGATTACATAGTATGATGGGCAAAAATAATACTGTTATAGAATAAAATCAGGTTGGCAAGTTACTCCCAGTTTTTATTAGCTATCTGACTGGTTGACAGACAGACTATCTCAGTAGGCTTTGGAAATGTGGACTTCTTTTGTGAACCATTCAGAAAGGATTGGGTAGCATTAAGTAGCTTAAGGGTCAGCTTTTCCTGATTATGGAAACTGGAACATGTTATGGTGTTCAAGGTTTGGAGATCTGAAAATAGGAACTAAGTATACTTTCTCACTAGATATATAGGGCTGATAGGAGACCATTTCTAATGTGGAATCACTTATGCAATGCCTGGTTCTAAAACATCTGGGTGTAAATATTATCTTTCTCTTCATTCTGAGTTCTCCTCAGTTTTTCTAAAAAGAGCATTGCAAATAAGACTGGTTAAGCAGAGTGACCTTCTGATAGCATATATACCTTTGTTTTAATGAAGCTATTTCTTGGAAGCTTTTTTTTTTTTTTAACTAAATGATTGCCTTCCATAAATAATAACCATTATACCTAGTGTTAAAACCCCCTGACTTCTGAGCAACAACAATTAATTAAAAGAGTAGAGAAGATATTTTGTTCTGCTGAATATTTAAGTAAACAAGATCTGTTTTTAAGAAGTTTGATAGTTTTCTTATAGAAGTAGACAACATAGATTTGATATTGTTAAGCGCCCTTTTTAAATGAAATGGTAGGAGATGGCAATATTACTCATAAGGCTTATATCAATGTCACAGGCAGTAGCCCTTCTCTATTAAAAATTTTTACCCCTGTCCTTCCAATAATTACTCTCATGTGTAATTATGAAGAAATACAGTATTACTCAGATTAGAACAATCAAGGTAGAAAAGTCCATAGTGGGTTAGCAGCCAACACATTTGAAAAAACTATAGCTATCATATATATCTCTATTTGGGTACTATATCTTAGAAAATAGGAGTTTTAAGAGTTAAGGTACAAAACATCTTGTATTTTTTAAGTGCTGTCTCTCAGATCCTAAGTATATATAATTTCAAACTCTTGTTAATAATTCTGAGAGCTGTAAGTCATGAGACATTGAATATACTGAGTTTCTCTTCCCCACAAAAGATTTAACTGAAAGTTATTATGATATTGACCCATTACTCAGAGAGCGGTGATAATGGCTTCCTCTGACTTGAATTTTCTTGTCTTTTTATGGATAGTTCTGAAAGCGTGAAGCAGAGAAGTGATGTGTTTTATCTTCAGCCTGAACGCTCCTGTGTACCCAATAGCCCTATGTGGTATTCCACATTCCCAATAGACCCTGGGACCTTGGACACCATGTTAACACGTATTCTCATGGTGAGAGAAGTACATGAAGAACTTGCCAAAGTCAAATCTGAAGACTCTGATGTTGAATTATCAGATTAAAACTGAAGTGGGATTTTATTTTCATATACATTTGTAAGCACCAAACTGTGAATGCGTCCAGCCTTCAGAAAACGGTGTGTATCAGATAAGCCAAGTCCTCTTGACTTGATTATAAAATAAAGGAAAAAAGGCATCTTGTGAACCACAGTGGATGTACAAACTGGAATCGAAGGAAGCAAATAAGCTGAAAGAGATGGCATCCTTTGGCATTGATAGAGTTCTTAAACAACTAAAGAATGAACTAACCTACTTCTGAGTGGTGCATTATCTTATTTTGTTTGGGAATAACAAATTGTGAGATATTTTTAAGGAAAACTGTTGTATAAAACTCTACCATAGTAAACATATACCTTAGAAAGGTAGGTCACAGTACTGTGACTTTGGAGTGAAATTTTGGCTGCTGTTGACTACTATAGGGCAAGCCCTGCATTAGTCAGGGAAGAAACTCAGAACTTTCATGAGAGATACTAAATGAGGTATGCGGGGCCCAGATTCAAGGACCTTAAATAAACACCAAGCTTTTTTTTCCCCCGTGGAGTAGAGAATAAAGATGATATTGTTTTTGTTTGTCATGGTTATTTAAGTTGGTGAAGGATGACAGCCCTGAGTGCTTCTGCTGTGGTCCCTCATGTGGGCAGGAAATGCCTTCACTGCTTTTGTCATAGCAGTGTCCCTCTATTTCCCAAATCTGTCACGGCTCTCGGTATGGGCTATGGCTAAGGTGAGGAAGCTCTGGTTGTAGACAGTGGGAATCTGTGGAGCATGTGTTAAAACCCCAATGGTCTGGGAGGTTAAAAAAAATCCACTAAATAACCCGCCTAAGGGTTCTGCTGCCCTTTATAATCTGATGCCACTATCTCCTAAGTACTGTGGTAAACAGAAAATAGGGGGTCTCCCTCTTTTTGTTTGAATTTTCTTTTTTCAAATGGCAGCTTCTCTTTCTATTTCTTTCTCTTCCCAATTTCCAGATCTTTCTTTTGGCTTGTCTTCTGTGCCAGGTTCCAGAGGCCCTTGTCATTTCAAAACAAATAATCTCTTTTTCTCTCCTCCTTTTGGCAACCCCGTGTGTGATTAAATAAAGACACAGTATTACTCAGAGTATGAGAACCAAGGTAGAAAAGTGTACCTAGTGTTTCCAACTAAAACATTTAGAAGAACTTGTAGCTACTATATTCCTAAAAAGTGAGACTTTCTAGGGGCAAAAACAAAAAACCAAAAAAAACAAAAAACATCCAGGTTCTAGTCCAGCAATGTTTCAGATGCTAGCTACACAGTAATCTTAGGGTTATAAGTCATGGGAGCATTGATGTATGAATTTTTCTCTCTCTCTTAGAAAAGATTTAGCTAAAGGTTTTTAGGATGGCCACTCACCTTTTTTAAGGTTGAACTGGGCCCTATGATGGAAATAGCAGACTTCAGGAGAGCCTCTCAGAAATTTTAACAGCCTTGAAAAAACTTTTTCAAGATTTCCCCTTTTTGAAAGGTGGGAGGGGGTGGGCGGGAACAGAAGGTCCGGGCTTTTTTTTTTGTTTGTTTGTTTTTTTAAAAACAGTAACTAAAGGTCATTTAACTACAATAAAAATCAGAAAGTAGCCTTTTGACATTGTGTACCTAGTCGTTTTGTCCCTCTTGCTTGTAACAGATTTCACGGATGTATTTTTAATACCAAGAACTGTGTGAAAGAAGTAAACCTGCCCCAATTCTGTATGATCACATCCATCTGTGTTTGTCATTTCTGACTATAGAATTGCCTATTTCAAGTCCTTGTTTGAAGTGGAGGGATAAAAATCTGGCTATCTGACATTACCTAATAAATCATCCAAATCTTTCCTGGCATAGTGGTCCCCATGCTAAGAACATGACAGTTCATGGAAACACTGAGACACTTCCCCTTCTATCTGTAGTGGTGTAAGAAATACACATAGTGAATGTAGTGGATGAATTGTTATAAAGTAACCAGAAACAAACAAAATCTATATCTTTTAACTTGAGAACTACCATTACCCAGATAATGTATGATTGATTGTATAAGATTTCAGGATTTCAGGTGCATGTAAATCCGCAAAGTGGCCCAAAACCCTTATCTAATGCCTAGGAGGAAATATTGATGAATTAATTCTTGATCATTACTCATAATTGTAGCCGTTAACGTTTGTGTGTCTAGTTGTTTGGGTTTTTGTTTTTATTTTATTAAAATTATGTGAAATAGGCTTTTTTTTCCCCCAGGGAGAAAAGCAAGAGAAACACCCTAGTCATTTCTTCTTTTAAAAAGCAAAACAAAAATCTTCTGGGTTTTCCCTTTACAAAAGCCACAGAGATATTCCCCTAGAATAAAATAGTATATTTGTATATGATGGGTGAGTTATTCTTTTTTTTCCGTCTTGGAAAAACTTTGGCTTTTTTCCCCTTAGGTCCTGTTGGTATGTCTCAGCATATTTTAAAATTACAGGGGAAAAACTCGGCCTGATTTATTTGCTTCCAGAAAACATTATTTTTATTCAGTCAGGTAAGCATTCATTATCTTATTGAAAAGTCTTTTAACTATTTTTTCTATCGGCAGTTTCAATGGAGAGAAGCCTATCTCAAAAAATCAGAAAGATCCCAGTTTTGGACCTTTTGACCATGAACAAAAATCTTAACTTTTTAGTGTCTCAGGTAGTTCTCTTAAGTCTATAAGAAATGGAGGAGTATAAGGATGTTTTCACAGCAAGAGTACTGTCTACTCGTAAAATCACAGGTCTAGATTTTAAGTTGTGTTACTTAGAGATTCCAAACCTGCTTGGAGTTAAGCATGAAAACTTCTTAAAGTTAAGAGTGTATACATTAGGTAATTGTTACTCTGTTCTGTTGGAAGATCAGCTGGATTTTTCCTGATGTGCTTGAAGTCTTCATAGTCATTATGCAACTTTACAAAGTATTTATTTCTCTATATAGATTTTCTTTCATATGTTTTTAGAAAGGTTCAAAGTAAATTTAATTTCTGTTAAGGAAATCATGTTTTCTTTGACTTTCATTACAAATTTCCTTATGGGAAAACAGTAGAACAATGGATTTAACTGAAAACTTGAAGTGAAAAGGTAAGATGTGGCCAGTCGTGTTACATACAGCTGTGTTTGCTGGGATTTGCATTCCCACTTGCCAGTGCCAGTTAATCTTTCTTTTTTTTTTTTTTTTAATGATATTCTATAAATCCCTCTTTAGGTGTCCGTTCAATCCATCTCTTTGGCTCTCTTCTTAAAATGATGTGCATCAGAAATGTCAAACGTACAGGCCATATGTGACCCACCATCCTCCCAAATATGGACCAAAACCAAAAGGTAGTTCTTGGCTAATTTTGTTGTGTTGATACATTAATCTTTTAAGAAAAAAAAGGAACCACCATATAATGTGTGGTTTTCTAAGTCAAAATATGGCCACAAAAGTTCTTATATTTGATTTAGTGACTCTCATTTCTATTATTGTTTGACATTTTTAATGTGCATTATGTTGTAGGAATTTCTTCAGTTCACTATTTCAGTTTCTGTCAAATAATTAACTTCTTACTTTGAACATTCTACTGGTTTATGGTATCAAATATTTAGAATGAGTATGCAGTCCTGCAGCAAAATTTATCTGGATGTATTGTAGCAAGGTGCTATATTGAAGTTGAGACTTGTTTGCATTTGGACTCTTGATGATCCTGAGCCAGTGGTCACTTAAGTCTTTCTTACCTTCAATTTCCTGAAGTGTTAGATGAGGAGGAGGATTATAAAGAAAGCCTCTGGGACTCCTGGCAAACCCTTCAACCCAGTTCAAAGGATCAAAAAAAAAAAAGTATATTCATTTTAACTAGCAACCTAAGGAAAAGCCATTAAGAAAACTGATCTAACTGTTGTGCCATATATCTGTATAGGTAGATGCAAAAAAGGCACCTGTAGAAATTACCCCTGTGGCCAAACCAAGTTAATGAATCTGAAATTTCTACAACTGCAAAAGTAGCCAGATTCTGAATAAATTTAATATTTATGAATGTATTTGTTCATTGTTGACTCAGGGAATCGTTTTACTGTTGCCTTAATAAACAAAGATGATATTGCATATGGGCATTAGGTACAATAATCAAACCCATATGCCATACACACCCAACACATTACTTTTACTTGTTGCCAGTCTCCCTCCCCCAATTGCCAAAAGATAAGGATGAGGATGATTGCAGATTGAGAAATGAACATAAGCGAGATGATGGAAAGATAAACTATAAATGTATAATCCAAAATATTTTAAATTTGAGAAAGGCAGCATGATGTGGTAGAAAGAAAACGACTCTATAGAAAACAATTGTGGGTCTTTCTCTGTCATAAGAGTAGACACTATACACTCATATCAGCTTGGAAGAAAGAACCATAGTGATCCTTGTTGCTGTTGAAGATAGGTTGTCAAGATATTATCATGAAGGTTGGGTAGCCCAGCTTAGAAACTTGGATTAAGAGAAACTGAAAATACTTGCCTTAATAAATAGGTCATTGGCTAAGTTGGCAAATCCATAAACCAAAGAGAGTAGACATTGGATCAAGACAAAGAATGACTTCACTTGGTTGGCCTTGAACATCAGAAGTAGATAACAGTCTCTATCTTGGGGTGAAAAATTGGGAAGAATAGGAATAATAAAGTGTTTACAAGAGTTTGCCACCTAGAGGAGAAGTTTTCAAGATTGAAAAGTGGTGACATTCCTAGGAGGAACTGTCAAAATATTTATACAAAGGTAAATTCAGTTATGTGAGACTATACCTACTATTTGTTCTTGCTGTATAGTGTGAATCTCTACCTCATATGCTCGATTAGTTGTTGTTGAATTGAATTACATTGCACAGGGCAGGTGAGATAATAGCACTGAAAAATAGAATGGGGTTAGACTGATACATGGGCATAGATAATATGGTAGACATTTCCATGCCCAGAGTCATAGCCAAAAAAAAAAAAAAAGATAGCCAAGGAAAATGACAATAAAACTTGCCTTTCTATCCCTCACCCCTTTGATTCTGCAGACATCATCTGTAACTCAATTACTGAGGAAAAAAAATTTTTTGTTGCTGATTACCATGATTTGGAATGGCTTATTGTGTTAGTTTTGCCCCAGTTTCTGGGAATAATTGAACTAGAAATGTTTGGGGGGTTTTCTGCAGGATACATATAATGAAGAATGTGAAAGATAGTTCCCCAAAGCTCTTTATAATCCACTTTAGGAAGCTCCAGAGCTGAAGAAATGTGTCCCACAGGAGTCAGATCTCACCAAAGTGGATATACTATTTTTTGGACTTGCCTGGAAGTAGAAGATAATTAAATGACACTGTGTTGAGTGAATAAATTGCTCAGACATATTGCCTTGTATCTGAAGATATATATGTGCTGGAAGCTTTTCCCTGAAACTCAGGTAAAATCACTAGGAATCATCAAAAACTTTGAAAAACCATATATCAAACCTCCTAACGGACAACTAAGCTTGTGTGCTTCTTGGAATGAAGAATGATTGTTGAAGTCATTTCCATTTCTAAGAAGCACATCAAGTCCTCGAATGGCACATCTTTTCTTTAAGGATTATCCCATATCCTTGTAATATTTGGGCCCCTTTCCACCAACTCTTATTTCCTTTGACACTCTACTCAACTTTAGTTTTTCTTGATACTCCAAACACTACTGCCCTCTTCTCCCAAATTCATTTACTCTGTATATATCTTATTTGTACCAACCTACTTGTAAGTTGTCTCCTTCCTCCATCAGAAATGCAAAAACTTTTCACTTATCTTTGTATCTCCGGTAGTTAGCACAGGGAAAAACAAATAAATATTTGTTGACTGATTTCTACCCATGATACTGGTAATTAGTAAGCATTTATTAAATTTTTATTGCTTTATTTGGCCTTATGGGTCAGGTTAAAAGACTAAAGATTTGAGAAAATTAGTACTCAGGAAACAATATAATCACAAGTTTTATTATGTGAGCAAACCAAGTATGTACATATGTTACCATATGACAGATTTGTCCCTTTATATGAGAAACCCCAGCTGGAGGATGAAGAAGGTGTGTTGGGGGAGGGAATATCCTTAAAGTTGTCACCTTAAATATGGCAAGACTTTATACCCTAAAAATGGACAACTAATTGGCACCCGATGTAGGTGTGGACTTTTCAATTTAGATCCAAAAGTGGTGAAAAAGTTCTTGGAGTCCTTTATCAATATCAGGCTTAGGTAAAACTCATGTAGAGGAAGTATATTATGACCAAAAACTGGTCTAAGTTTTTGCTGGGCACTGTACTAAACACTGGTGATTCAAAGACTCTCCAGGAGCTCATACTCTTAACAAAAGAGAGAACATGCAAACACTATGTAGAAATAAACAAGTTATATGTGGCATCAGTAGGAATTAATCAACACAAGGAAGGCACTAAAATTAGGAGGGATCAAGAAGGGCTTTCTGTAGGAGGTGAAATTTTTGCTAGAACCGTGAGGAAGCCTGGAAGAATAGAATTCCAGGCATGAGAGACAGCCAGCAAAAATGCCCAAAGCCAAGAGAAAATGTCTTATGTTGAGGAACCACAAGAAGTCTGGTGTGGGCTAGAGTACCTGATGGAGTGTAAGTGCTGAGAGGGAGGGGGGTTAGGTTATGAAAGGCTTTTGAGTGCCCAACAGGATTTTATATTTGATCTTGGATGTGATAATCTTATGGGAATGACTTGGTTGGACTTAAACACTTTAGGAAAATCACTTTGGCAGCTGAAGGACAGACAAAGGGGAAGAAAATTGTGGCAGGCAGGTGAACCAGGAGGATATGGGAAAGGGCTGTGGGGGTAGGGGAGATTGAAGGGGCTGAAATTGTGAGGAATTAAGGATGACACCAAGTCTGAGAGCCTCCTGGGAAGATAGTGCTCTTAACAATAATAGAGAAATTTGGAAGGGAGAAGATAGAGGTATAAATGAAATCAGTTTTGAACATGTTTAAGATGACTTAATAGGTAGTGGCGAATAGCGACTAGAATTCAATCAAAAAAAAAAAAAAAGTAAGCTCTACATAAGTAAATTTGGAAATCATCAAAATAGAGTTAATTGCAACCATGGGAGTGCTTGAGGTCAAGCAAAGGAATTTAGACAGAGAAGAGGGTCCAGGACAGATTCTTGTGCAATATCGACAGTCAGCAGACATTACCTGGATGAAGACAGGTATGGGAAGAGAGCCGAGAGACAGGAGAGTTCAGAAAACATAGAAGAGAGTATTCAAGAAGAGCAGAGCAGATTGTATCCAAGGTTGCAGAGAGGTCAGGAATGATGAACACTAAGAAAAAAGCATTGAATTTGGCAATTGAGATCGTTGTAACTTTGTAGAGAGCTGGTTGAATGATGAGGTTAGATCGCAGCTGATAGAGAAGAAAGGAGGTGGAGCTCTCTATCAGAGGTGACTTCGAGCAAAGATGGGATGATTGTGATAAAAGGATGTGTTTTTTGAGGACAGGGGAAGATGTGCGCTTATCAATCTTGTCACACTCTTTGACCCCATTGGGGTTTCTTAGTGGAGATACTATAGAGTATTTTGTCATTTCCTGAAGAGGAAATGGAGGCAAACAGGTGAAGTGCCCTAGCCAGAGTCACCCAGCTGGTAGCTGCGTGCCAACTCTTCCTGACTCTATTCGAGCACCAGGTGCACTGCGACACTGTGTTTGTAGGCAATGGGATTGAAGCTAAGTGAGAGAATGGAATAAGAAAAGAAAGAAGCTGCCAGTGGGCAAGGATTAGCCTCGGGAAGAAGGGCCACCTTTCCAGAGATGAGTGAGGGAAGGCATAGTGGTGGAGGATGCAGGAGTGAAATGAGATGAGGAAGTAGAGGGAGCTCCTGACAAAAGGCTGCACATTTGTCAAGAGTATGAGGCAGGGCTCTCAACAGAGAGAAGGGGGACCCATGGGAGGTTGGAGGGGAAATGGAAAGATTTGAAGTCTTGGTGGTGAATGAGATAGGATAGTCAGCCCTTTGAGGAGGTATAAAAGGATTCCCTTGCCATAATTAGGTTTTAGTTGAGATCATGTGACATAAACTTGTAATGAACCTGGTCAGCCCAGTTTTGTGAATCCAACTTTGTTGAGCAGCACATGGGTGGGAGCAAAAAGGGGTTGGGAGTGATCCAAAGTTTCAGCTAGTTCACCAAGGGGTCACGATGAAGAAGGGGCTAGTGGTCTAGGAGAGAACTGAGCAACATCAGAAGTCGTGGCAGGAAGGAAGAACGGGTTTTAGAGGGGTAGCAGGTAGAGGAAGAAGTGCAACAACAACACATTAGGACTAGACATTTCAAAATTCATGAACACGGATGTCTAGTTCTTGGGTGTGATGACAGCATCAAGGATATGACAGTTTGTGGTTGCAGTGAGATAAAAGAATAGGTCATAGAAAAACATATAAAATGAGGCTCTGTGTGAGATGAGAACGTTATATTTGGATACAACCTCTGCAGTACACCAGCACATTATTATTTATTCTTTAGCTATAATCCCTCTTCTCCCCCCCCCCCCCCATCCTGTATTTTGTACTTTTTATGTAACTTGAGACTTAAAATTGATCCCATTTCACCTTGCCAGGTTTGGCCTGTGTTTTTATCTAACTTGAATGTCCTACTGGAACTTGAGGCTCAATGGAACAAAATCCACCCAGGAGGGTGACTGGGATCATCAGAGCTTTACCACAGCTACAAGTCTAAAACCTAACCCAGAATTGAGTTCAAACTCTGTGTGAGCTCTTTAGTGTATTTAAACATTGGGAAGTACAGCTGGCTTTGACTCTTGGGTTCGATCTGGCCAGTGGGGACCTGATGTCTACCAACTGAGGGGTTCAAATCAAGCTTCCCATGACCCAAACTTCCATTGCCTACTCTGTACCAGCCAGTGTACTGGGCGCTGAGGCTATAGACAAAAAGTGAAACAGTCCTTGTCTCAAGGAACTGACATTTGTACAAATAAATATAGGGTGTATTAAAAAGTAGAGAAATATTGGGAGACACGATGAGAGAAAAGGGGGAGTAGATCTTCAAGAAAAGATCTTGAAAAAGGTGATTGTTGAGCTGAGATTCCAAGAAAGGGACATGAGGGCATGCACTTTCTGGCCATGGGAGACATTATCCTGAGATAGTCAATGTGTTGACTTCTTCCCAGAGCCCTGGTTTCTCTTCAGGCACCTCTCCCAAAAGAGAATCTGTGACCATATCTGCTTTCTCTTGAGCCTGCAAGCCAGAAGATTTTTTTTCCCCCTAATGCCGCCCACTTTTGTCCTTGTCAGAGAGGTGGAAGAGCAAGACATTAGTCTCCACTAATGAGAGTTTTATGCAAATGAGATATGTTGTTATTAAGCCAGGAGGCGCATACTCCACAAGACCTTAGGCACTTAAAACCCAAGGAATAAACTACTAAGGAAAAGAAGTAATTAAATAAATTGCCCCCATCTAGATTTTTAAAGGGATATGAGCTATCTATGGGCTTAGATAACAAAAAATAACAAAGAAACCATTAAGAGACCCAGTTCTAAAAGTACACAAAATAAGGATGAAAATACAGTTTTAATAGAAGTGATGGTGAAGAAATAGGCCTGAATTATCATGGACTATACCCCCACAGTGCATCCCATTCCAGGTTAATCAATATTTTACATTAGACTCCTCTGCAGGATTATAGGGCTTTACTTAGAGGGAAGATGAAACAGTATAGTGAAGAATTTATAGTGTGTCCTAATGAAGGCAATGGTAAACAATGATGGGAAAATAACTCCTGGGATTTCAAGAAGAAAAGAAGCTACAACAGAAAGAGGGAAATCTCAATTCACTGTGGGGAAGGGATGACTCTCTAGTAAGAAATAAGGACCTCAAAAAGGGCATAATCTATGCCCTTAGTGTTCAGAGAGTCCACTTCTGAGAGAGTGTTATGCCTCTATGCACAGCATCTTGCCTTAAGGAAAGAACTATTGGGCATGAAGCATCCAGAAGAGTGGGAGGGCTAGATTCCAAACTGGCTATTTCATGACTAATGAGAAAGGAAATAGGAAGAGGAACTAGAAAAGATCTAATCCACAGGAAAGTTTCTACCATGAAATAATATTTCTATCTTTCCTATTTGCAGAAATTTATCCAAGTCCAGCATCTGATCTTATTCAAATAATGACCTCTTAATTGCCGATTCTAATCTTTTCTTAATCTTCAGCTTTCTTGACCTCTCTGCAGTCTTTGATACTGTCAGTAACCTTCTTGTCCTTGATACTGTCTTCTCTTAAGTTTTCATGACATCTGTCCTGATTTTTCTCCTAAGTATCCGACCATTCCTCTGTCTCATGTGCTGGATCATCATCCAGGTCATGGCTACTGTCCATGTGTACCTTCCTCCACAGGGTTCTTATCCTAGGCTCTCTTTTACCTCTATTTCACTCCTGATCTCAACAGCTGCCATTGATCTAATTACCATCTGTATGTGATGACTTAACACTGATATTGCCTCCTTTTTTCAGCTACCTTATGAATACCTCAAACTGGATGTCCTGTAGAAATCTTAAACTCAACATGTCCAAAACTGAACTCTTTACTTCCCCTTCCCACCTCATCTCCCACTCTAACCCCTCATCTCTTTCTAACTTCATTACTTTTGGAGACATCACCATCTTTTCACTTGCCCAGCTGGCAATCTAAATGTCATTTTTAATTCCTTAACTCTTATCTCACTCTCTCCCTCACATCTCCTTTCTTGTCCAGTGCCTGTTGATTATATCTTCATAGTATTGCTCAAATATACTCCCCTCTCTCTACTCCACTATTGCCCCTACTCCAGAATGGTCAGCACTTTAAACTTGGATTATTATAATATTCTGCAGGTTGGTCTCTCTTCCTCCAGTCTACTCCCACTCTAGTCCATTCTCTGCTCATCCATCATTGATCTTCCTAAAACACCAAGTCTAACCATATTCCTTTTCTATTCAATAAACTCCCCATCACCTCCAGGATCAAATATAAAATATCATTTTTCCAGTTTTTTTACACACCTTACAGTAACCACCCACCATCACCATCACTGTGATATAGTGACACTGCTCTCCTTGCTATTGCTCATACAAGAACCTCAATCTCCCAAATGTCCCCCATCCTGAAAATGTCTCCCTTATCCATACTTTAAGCTTCAAGCCCCCAGATAAAAGCTCCTCTACAGGGAGCTTTTCCCAATCCCTCTTATTGGACTGCCTCAATCCAGTTGACTTGTCAACTTGTACCCTTGATCTCACTCCCTTTTTCTAAGAGCTAACCCATTAATCATTTATATCCTTCCTTCTCTAATTTCCCCCAATCAAATGACTCATTGTCCATTTTCCTATAATCTGCTCAGTCCTTACCTCATTCTTCAAAAATCTTTCACTTATGTAACAGGCTAGATTGGTAACTTGGGTTTGAAATTTCAGTGAAATAAGGGACTAGTTATTCGATAGTTAGCAAAAGTAGGTTTGTTTAGTTATAATATGGAAAGGGTACTCAATGAGGATCAATATGGTTCCTGTCATTGCCTCACAGAAATGCTTCTGAGCAGCAGAGCAAGATGGAGTGACTCCCACTTAATTGTAGGATATCTTTATTGGTATGGCGAACCCCAGTAGGCAAAATGGTATTTCACCCAGCCCCTTCTCCACCCCTGTGGCCAAATTGGTGAGAGACCCAATTTAGACTGTTCTCCTAATGGCCTTGATCTGATTGTTTAGAGGACATATTATGGAGTGATGACATGCTCCAAAACTAATTGTATATATCAGAGAGAGATCAGCAAGATTTCTGTACTGGTCCTGAGGCCAGATCCTCCAAGGTAAGGGCCCTTTGGGCTACTGGAGGAAGCTGAAAGTTAGGGATAGGTTTAAAGGCCTCAGCCTCCCATGGAATGACCACCTATTTTGGAAGAGTACTAACAGCTAAGAGACATGAGTGAGCATAATGTTGAATCGCCATTTTAAAGTTTTCAAATACAAGCCACTTGGGTTCTACCTGTCTTGTGAGACAGCTATCTCCCATTTCATATGAGGCAACTGTTTTAAAAATTATTGTATAATTTGATATCCTTGGTTCAATAGTAAGTAGATTCCAATAATAGGCAAGTACCTACTCTTTTTATTTCTTTTTTATTTACTTATATGTACAAGTATAATTTCTTCCCACATTTCCCTCTCCCACTCATCCATCCTTGCCCAAATTAAACAATTTTCAAAATAAAATATAACAAATATATATATATATGTGTGTGTGTGTATGTATGCATATATATGTGTGTATATATATGTATATATGTATATATATATATATACATATATATACACACATATATATACTTCATTAAAACAAATTTCCACATCTCCTGCATTTTAAATCCATCATCTTAATGATAGGAAGTAGATTTTATCTTTAGCTGTCTGGACTCATGATTGATGATTGCATTGATCAGAGTTCTAAATACTTCAAAATTATTTTTCTCTATAAAGTTATCATTATATAAATCATTCTTTTACTTATTTCCTTCTGCAGCAATTCATAGATGTCTTCTTAGGTTCCTCTGAGTCTTTCTGTTTCATCATTTCTTAGTGGTATAAACAATATTTCCATCTTCTAGAATCTAGATGATGCAGTGGATAGAGCACTTTCCCTGGAGTCAGGAGGACCTGAGTCCAAATCTGGCCTCAGGCACTTAACACGCGCTGTGTGACCCTGGGCAAGCCACTTAACTCCAATTGCCTTGCCAAAAAAAAAATTCCGTATTCCAACATATATGCTGTAATTTATTGATCAATTCTTCAATGGTTGGTAACTCCCTTGTTTCCAATTTGGGACGACTATGAAAAAGCTGCTACAATACTTTTGTATATATAGGTCTTCTTTTGTCTTTGGCATATAAATCTAGTAATATTTAAATATATGGATACATAGTAATAGTTATATAGGTATTTCCTCTTTTAGGGCAAGTCAAAGGATATGCAGTTTAGTAGATTTTTGAGCATAATTCCAACTCACTTTCCAGAATGGCTGAACCAATTCACAGCTGTGTCAAGAGTATACTAGTGGTACTCCCAACACTGCTCATTTCCTGTTTTTATCATCTTTTCAAATATGATGAATATGAAGTAGAAAGCAACTACTTTTCAAATTAGTATCAAACCAACAATAATTAAGTTCCTAATATATGTATAATATTGTGTTAAGTACAGGGTATATAAAAACAAGCAAAAAACCTCAAAATAAAACAGTACATATTCTCAAGCTCATATTCTAATGAAGGAAGCAACATGCAAACAACTATTTACAAATAAGATATAAAGATTCATTGGAGATAATCTCAGATGTGGACCATAAAGATTGAGGACTGCGAAAGGCTTCTTGTAGATTGGTTAGATTCTAACTAGACATTGAAGAAGTCAGGAGGTGAAGATGAGGAAGGAGAGAGCAAAGGAATTTTAGAAGCAAATCAAGGGGACATAACCTGCAAACAAGCCTAATCATCAATGAAAAAATAAAAGTACAATCAATAGAAGAGTTAGATACTTATGAAGCATTCCTACAAAGAAAATCAGACATGAACAAATTGTTCTTTGCAAACACTTTAGAGAGCAGAAAATTAGGAAAGAGAAATAACCTCACCTGAGGTCCACAATTGTTAAACATTGTATAAGTTTTGGGAATTTCTTAAATGTATGAATCAGTTGTGCTGAATTCATTTTTTCCTCTAAAAACAAAAGCAAAACAAAATTTTGTCATATGAGATGGTTCTCAAAGGTTGGCGAAAGAACATGAGGAGATATTATGGTGAAACAAAACACCAATAAAAATTATTTTTAATCCTCCAATTGATAAATGGTCAAAGGATATGAACAATTCTCAGACGAAGAAATTGATACTATTTCTAGCCATATGGAAAGATGCTCCAAGTCATTATTAATCAGAGAAATGCAAATTAAGACAACTCTGAGATACCACTACACACCTGTCTGATTGGCTAGAATGACAGGGAAAGATAATGCGGAATGTTGGAGGGGATGTGGGAAAACAGGGACACTGATACATTGTTGGTGGAACTATGAACACATCCAGTCATTCTGGAGAGCAATTTGGAACTATGCTCAAAAAGTTATCAAACTGTGCATACCCTTTGATCCAGCAGTGTTTCGACTGGGCTTATACCCCAAAGAGATACTAAAGAAGGGAAAGGGACCTGTATGTGCCAAAATGTTTGTAGCAGCCCTGTTTGTAGTGGCCAGAAACTGGAAACTGAATGGATACTCATCAGTTGGAGAATGGCTGAATAAATTGTGGTATATGAATGTTATGGAATATTATTGTTCTGTAAGAAATGACCAGCAGGATGATTTCAGAAAGGCCTAGAGAGACTTACATGAACTGATGCTGAGTGAAATGAGCAGGACCAGGAGATCATTATATATTTCAACAACAATACTATATGATGATCAATTCTGATGGACGTGGCTCTCTTCAGCAATGAGATGAACCAATCAGTTCCAATAGAGCAGTAATGAATTGAACCAGCTACACCTAGGGAAAGAACTCTGGGAAATGACTATGAACCATTACATAGAATTCCCAATCCCTATATTTTTGTCCGCCTACATTTTTTATTTCCTTCACAGGCTAATAGTACACTATTTCAAAGTCCAATTCTTTTTGTGCAGCAAAATAATTATTTGGACATATATGCTTATATTGTATTTAATTTATACTTTAAATATTTAACATGTGTTGGTCAACCTGCCATCGGGGGGAAGGGATGGGGGGAAGGAGGGGGAAAATTGGAACAAAAGGTTGGGCAGTTGTCAATGCTGTAAAATTACCCATGCAGATAACTTGTAAATAAAAAGCTATTTAAAAAAAGAAAAAAATTATTTTTAAAAATATAGCAACTGGTAATGTCACAGATAACAAAATTAATTGCCCTAGAACCAACCCCTCTCCCCCCAAAAAACCCCACCAACAACTAAAAAGAGAAAGACAACTATGGTATTAAGAATAAGAATAAAAAAATAATACAGGGAATTCTTTCTAAAAGTACAGAAGGAAACAAAAGTGAAATTCAAAATCCAATACAAGTGAGGTAAAGAAACCCTGAAACATCATGAACTAAGTCTCATAATACTGTATCTATAGGGGAATCCAAGTTTTTTGTTGTACTGAGTTGAAAAATTGAGAAGGCACATAAAAGGAGAGAGAGAAGGAGGAAGCTAGAGGGAAATATGGGATATGCCATAAGTGAAAGATTAACAATGAAACAGTCTTGTAATTTTTAGGAAGAAGAGAACCCACCGAATGGGTAAGGGACACAAAGGAAAGAACTAAAAAGAAGGAAAGAAAAGAAAAAAAATCCTGTTTCATTGGTGGAAAAGGGTAGTGCTAAAAAATGCTCCAGTGGAAGGAGACAAATGGAAATGTAGTTATTGTTCACTCATGTCCTACTATTGATTATCCCATTTGGAGCAGAGATACTGGAGCCATTTCTTTCTCCAGATCATTTTACAGATAAGGAAACTGAGGCAAATGATGTTAAATGACTTGCTCAGCTAGTGAGCATCTGAGGCTGATTTGAGTTTAGAAAGATCAGTCTTCCTGACTCCCAGCCTGGTCCATCCACTGTATCACCTAGCTACATTTAAGTGGAGTTGGGGACCTTAACAATGGATTAACTATTTAGGGATTTAGACTGACCAAGTTCCTGGAGAAAATTGTCATCCTCTGGAATGAGTGGGAAAATCTGGACCCAAAGAGAATAAATTAGGGTAAGTGGGAATCATAGGGGAAATCAGAGAGGTCAGCACAATTAGAGATATAATTAAATTCGTACAATGAGGCAATACTCTATTACCTGCAAGAATAGGCATTTCTAAGAGTGAAGCATGACAGAGAAAAAAAGGAACCTCTACAAGACAATAACATAGAAACTGTTTAGAAGAGGGACCTCAAATATATTCTGATGGAAGTGGATCTCTTCGATAAAGAGAGTTAATTCAGATCAAAGATGGACAGAAGCAGCCACACCCAAAGAAAGAACACTGGGAAATAAATATAAACTGCTTGCATTTTTGTTTTTCTTCCCAGGTTATTTCTACTTTCTGAATTCAATTCTCCCTGTGCAACAAGAAAACTGTTCGGTTCTGCACACATATATTGTATCTAGGATATACTGTAACCTATTCAATATGTAAAGGACTGCTTGCCATCTAGGGGAGGGGGTGGAGGGAGGGAGGGGAAAAATCGGAACAGAAGTGAATGCAAGGGATAATGCTGTAAAAAAAATTACCCTGGCATGGGTTTTATCAATAAAAAGTTATTAAAAAAAAAAAGAAAAGAAAAGAAAAGGGACCTCAAAATGGATCCTTTAGAAGTTTTAATTCCATGAGTAATATAAAGATGAAAGAAATTAAAAATAAGGGCCATGAATCAAATAATAAAAATCTAGAATAGACAGTAAAAAAAGAGAAATAATGAAGTAAATGAGGGAAATAAATTCTTGTTGGAAAAAAGGTACAGAAAATGAACATTTAAAACTAACAAAAGTTTTAAGGGGAAGAGAGAATGGGAGATTTTTTTCTCAAATAAAAGAAATTTTAAATACCATAAAGAATAAAGAAAAAGTAGTAAGAAAAACTCTAAAACTAAAGGAAAGAGTAATGAGAAGTGTACTGGGGAGGAAGGTATGGAGTGAGAGGAAGAGAGCCAGAGGAAATAGAATTGTCAAAGATTAAACAAAAATAACTGAAGGGACAAAATATTATCCAAAAGAGAAAGATGGGGAACAGAAAATATTAGAAACAAGTAGAGGAAGATAGAAACCTAATTCTCATTTATTTTTTTCTGTGTAAATGTTTTTCTTTATTTTTGACATTTTCTTTTGAAATTTTGAGTTCTAAATGATCTCCTTCCCTCCAATCCCCTCCTCCACCCATCGCGAAACCAAGCAATATGATTTCAATTATATCTGTGAAGTTATGCAAAACATTTTCATATTAGCCATATACTTTTTTAAAGCAAGAAAAATAAGAGAATGTTATGCTTTAATTTGTACTCAGAATGTTATCAGTTCCTTCTTTGGAGACAGATAGCATTTTTCTATCATGAGGCCTTTGGAATTGTCTTGGATCATCATATTGATCAGAATAATCAAGTTCTTCACAGTTGATCTTCATTACAACATTGTTGTTACCATGCCCGTCATTTCCTGTTTCTTATATCATTTTGCATCAGTTCATATAGATCTTGCCATGAAACTCCCCTTCATTGCTTCTAGCACAATGATGTGCTATCACAATCATATGCCACAATTTGTTCAACCATTTCCCAGTTTATGGGCATTCATGTAATTTCCAATTCTTTGACACTACAAAAATATCTCCATAAATATTTTTGTACAAATAAGTTTTTTTCCTTTGTCCTTGATCTCTCTAGAATACACACTTAGTAATGGTATTGCTGAGTCAAAAAATACGCACAATTTTATAGCCCTTTCGGTAATAGCTTCAAATTGTTTTCCAGAATCATTGGACAATATAATGTACAGACAATCTCTATACTCTACCAGCCATTTTCTGATGTATGTAGTACACTAATTAAGTCTAAGGTACACAACATTTGTAGATCTGACCAAGGCCTTTGATACTGTCAAATGTGAGGGCTTATGGAAAATTATGTTAAAATTTTGGTTGTCCAGAAAAATTCATCAGTATTGTATATCAATTTCAGGCATATTTGCCCCAGTTCTGGATAATGGACAATGTTCTTGAGCTTTCCCAAGTCACCAATGGATTGAAGCAAGGCAGTGTGCTTGTTCCCATACTTTTTAGCATGATGTTTTCAGCCGTGTTGTCTAATGCCTCCCACACAGCATCAAGCTCAGCTACTGTACTGATAAAAAGTTCAACTTGAAAAGGCTACAAGCTAAGACTAAAGTGGAGGGAATGTTGGTTTGCAGATGGTTGTGCACTCAGTGCAACTTCAAAAGCTGAGATACAACAAAATATGGGTTGATTTTCTGCTATTTGTGCTAATTTTGGCCCACAAGACACCAAGAAAATACAGATACATCATATGTGGAACCATTAGTTACAGCAAATGGAAAAGTTCTGAATGGTGTGGATTAGTTTACTTATCTTAGGGCTATCCATATTGATGAGATAGACACACTCATTGCCAGAATTAGTACAGTGTTTAAAAGGCTCCAAACTAATAGACTAACCAACCAAATTAGACTTACTACTAAAATGAAGGTCTACGAAGCCATTGTGCTGAGCTCATTGTAACATGTCTGGGAAATCTGTATATTATATAAGTGCCATGCCAGAAAAATTAATCCACTTACATTTGAATTGTCTTAGGAAAATTCTGAACATCACCTGGCAGGATAAGATAGCAAATATTGAAGTTCTTGCTTGAACTAAGCTGTTAAGCATTCAAACTCTGCTGCAAAGCATGCAGCTACATTGGGTTAGCCACAGTGTGTACACTTGCCAAAAGGACTATTATATGGAGAATTCACATAGGACAAAGTCAGAAAAAATGATACGACAGTGCTCTCAAATTCTCAAAACTTTAGAATTGATTGCAGATATTGTCAGCAAGTTCCCTCCAGGCTGAAGGGTCTTAAACCTCACCCAGAGTTTCCCCACTGACTGTATTCTTTAACTCTTCTAGGAATTCTTATCGGACTGGGATCCAATTAGCATTTTTCTTTGAGGCTTTTTTTGATAGCTATTTTCACATTGTTGTCTTCTTCTGGGCTTATGTCTTGGTCTTCCTGGCCACCACAGTAGTTTTTAATAGTCAAATTCTTTTTTTTATTGTTGCTTGCTCATATTCCCAACCTGTTTCTTAATTTTGAACTTTATGTTAAAGTTGGGCTCTGCTTACCTGGAAGTGGGGATTCATTGTCAAAAGCTTCAGGCTTTTTCATTTTATTGTTTTCAGAGCTAGTTCTGGAGGTTTGCAAATTTTGGGTTTTTTCAATGTGCTGTGATCCTGAGAAAGATGTAGTCACTGCTCTCCTGGTCTTCTCTGTGGTCTTTACCAACGAAGAGTCCCTAATCACCCTTAGCTGCATTGTCTAGTGCTCCTCTGTGCTTTGATACTGTAAGATTTCGTGTTCCAAATTTTTCTCCCTCCTTCCCTTACCTCCTCTTCTCCAAGACAGCCAGCAATTTGACATAGGTTAAATATGTGCGGTTCTTTTAGACATATTTCCATATTTGTCACATTGTGCAAGAAAAATCAGCCCAAAGGGGGGAAAAACATGTAAAAGAAAACAAACAAAAAATCATAAAAATACTGTACTTTGATCCACATTCATTCTTATAGTTCTTGCTCTGAATGTGGATAGCATTTTCCATCTCAAGTCTATTGGAATTGCTTTGAGTCACCACACTGTTGAAGAGCCAAGTTCATCATAGTTAATCATCACTAATCTCGCTTTTACTGAGTATAATGTTCTCCTGGTTCTGCTCACTTCACTCAGACTCACTTCATGTAAATCTCTCTAGGTTTTTCTGAAATCATCCTGCTCATCATTTATTACGAACAATAATATTCCATTACATTCATATTCCATAACTTGTTCAGCCATCTCTTAACAGATGGGCATCCACACAATTTCCAGTTCCTTGTCACTACAAACAGGGCTGCCACAAGCATTTTGCACATGTGGATCCCTTTCCCTTCTTTAGTATCTCTTTGGGCTATAAGCCCAGTAGAAACACTACTGGGTCAAAGGATATGCACAGTTTGATAGACCTTTGGGCCTAGTTCCATATTGCTCTCTAGAATGGTTGGATCAGTTCACACAACTCTACCAACAATGCATTAGAGTTGCAGTTTTCCCAAATCCCTTCAAGTATGTATTATCTTAGCTAATCTTTGCATTTCTCTCATCAATAGTGGTTTAGAGCATTTTTCATATGATTAGAAATGGCTTTAAATTCTTCATCTGAAAATTGTCTATTTACATCCTTTGACCATTTATCAATTGAGAATGATTTGCATTCTTATAAATTTGACTCAATTCTCTGTATATTTTAGAAATGAGGCTTTTATCAGAAAACACTGGCTGTAAAAGGTGTTTTCCATTTTTCTATTTTCCTTGGTTGCATTGGTTTTGTTTATGCAAAAGCTTATTCATTTAATGTATCAAAATCATCCATTTTGCATTTGATAACATTCTCTAGTTCTTCTTTGGCCATAAATTCCTTCCTTCTCCAAAAATCTGACAAGTAAATTACCCTTGATAGTCTCCTGATTTACTTATAGTATCATCCTTTATCTGACCCACACTTTTGACCTTTTTTTTTTTTTTATGAAAAATTTCTTATCCTTCTAGGAGTTGATCTGGGCTCAGTGCTTGTGGTCCTGGGAGCCATGGACTTCACTGGGGTTGGCATTGTTGCTGGTTCCCAGGCAGCAGAGATGATGCCAGCCCCGGCTGCTGCCAGTGTAGCTTGGTGGCTCTGCTGCAAACTGTGGGTGAGTGAGGGCTGAGGAGTGTAAGAGGGAAAGAAAGAATAGCTCAGGACTTGCTTTGCCCTTCAGGGTATGTGTGTGCAAGAGAGAGAGAGAGAGACAGAGACAGAGACAGAGGAGAGAGAAAGAGAAAGACAGAGGAGAAAGAGAAACCAAAAGGGTAGAGAGAGACAGAGACAAGAGAGAGGAGAAAGAGGTAGAGAGAGAGAGGCAGACGCAGACAGACAGAGACAGAGAGACAAGAGAGAGGAGAAAGAGGTGGAGAGAGAGAGACAGACACAGACAGAGAGACAAGAGAAGAGAAAGAGGAAGAGACAGAGAGACAGAGACAGAGAGACAAGAGAGAGGAGAAAGAGGGAGAGAGAGAGAAGGGAGGAGAGGGGAGAGCTTGTTTGTGCATGACTATCCCTACCTAGCTATGTCAAAAAGACAAAAGAGGAAATTGCTCTTAGCAGAGGGAAGAGGAAGAGACAGAAAATTGGCCAGTTTCCCACAGGACTATTCACCCCTTCCCCACCTGGAGCTCTGCAGTCCTCGTTTCTTGTTTCCTTCCTCTGTGGTCTCCCATGTGTCTGTATGTGCACTTGGGACCGTGTTGTGGATGTCACCAAACTTGAGAGCCCGAAGGAGCCTTATCTACCAACCCCTTGATATTAGCGGGCAAATTGCAACTCACTGGGAAGTGACCTGCCTAAGGACACAAGATCTAGTTCTTTTCTCACCTCAGTTAGCCCCATCCTCTTCCTTCTTCCAGGTTCATCTGGACTGTTAACTGGGGTAAATGTAGCCCTGGCAGGAGTGGGTTTAGCAGTTGGAGGAGCCATTGCAACATCGCTTCTTTGAATGTGACACAAAAACAATTCAGTAACCAAGAAACAAAATAAAACTTTCCTCCACAAGCTGTGTGGTTTCTTCACTGAGGTTTGTGTATTTGTCACAACGCTTTATTCTCACTCCCCCAAGTCTGCACTGCCTGTGTGACCCCTCTGTCCTGCGAAGAGAGACTGGCTCTCCTAGCTTCAGGGTTCTAGAGGAACCACTGAGTGACTAAGCTATCACTGTCTCAAAAGCCCTGACATTTCCCCTGAACAATTAACTCAATTGGTTCTTTAACAAAGGCATTGGCTCAAATAGCTGGAAAAACCTTGGTCAATTCCCTAAACACTGGAGCAGACAGTCCCATTGTGCAAAATTAGCCTCAGCAACTCATTGTTTAAACTTCACTTGATTTTTGGCACCTGCTCAACCAAACTAGAGGAAATTGTGATCTGGGAACACTCTTGCACAGCCTACTTGAACACAGGAAAAGTGCGGAGGGCCCAAACCCATTTCCTCCTTTTGTACCACGGACACTTCTAGCCCTTACATAGAAGTCATTTACTCCCCTGTGAATTTTGGAATTTACAAACTTTGTAATTGTAATTATAATTGGTGCTGGACACACACAACTGCTCCTACACCGGTGAGGGAGTTAGTGGGTATTGTTGCTGTTAAGTCGTTTCAGTCGGTCCCAGTCTCTGTGACTCCATTTGGGGTTTTCTTGGCAAAGATGCAGTAGTTTGTCTTTCCTCTTTCAGCTCATTTAACAGATAAGAAAGCTGAGGCTGATAAGGTGTAGATTTAGGGAACCAAAATGAGATTAGGGTTTCTGGTGATCAGGGAATTAAATGATAAGATCTAATGGCAGGTTCAGGGTTCAGGGAATCAAAGGGAGAGGTTTGGCTCCCTTACATCCCCTTGGGATTCAGCACAAAGGTAGGGAGTTTGGGGGAACCCCCTTCTAGTGGCTCAGAGGTTCTCTGTAAAGGAATTTACAGACCCGAAAACCTAGATTGATAAAAGAGGTTTATTATAGGGATTGGGAAGTAAGGTTAGAAATCCTGACAAAGAGGCATAAAGTCTGGTGGGGGAAATAGGTGAGGGTAAAGAGAGGATGGCTCTGGAAAAGAATATTCCAGTGGGCAGAGACCCTTGGCATCCCAAGCATGGCATAGCTGGCATGTTCGGAACCTCTGCAAAGAGAGGATTTTAGATTGACTCTTTTATAATAGGAGCTTTGGCTGCCAGCTGAAGGGGGCTCATGAGTAGAGTCCTACAAGCTGAGTTTCAGCTTGAGCTGAATTTGAATAAAATTCAATGAGTTTCAGGACTGAACCGACCCCACCTAGATAACAATTAAACTGTCTTGTTTCCCTGCAGGCTCCCTCATTGAGGCAGAGTTGAAGGAGATTTTCTCCTTCAAGGATTTTTAGAGTTTCAGGGTTCCCTCTTCATTCCCCCCTCAAGCAGTGCATTTGGAGTAAAGGGGCAAAGGTCTCTTCTTCATGTAACTGCTTTGAGCTGGCAAGGGTTGTAGAGATTTTGGGGGGTTCATGCCAGGAGGTGAGGCGTGAGGTGTGGGGTCTGAAAATGGCAGCAGGGCATCTAAGGGATGTTTGTCCTGTTCAGCTGTCCTCAGGCAGTTGTTCCATATTCTCCCAACTGAAGGGCAGTTGAGAATCCAAAGTTAGAGAAAACAGATCTTGGGAGTGGATTAAAACTGGGGTGCCATCCAGGGTTGAGATGACGACATTCAGAAATGGGCCTTTTGCAGAGAATGCATCAGGTTGTGAGGGATGTAGAAGATCCTTACCCAAAATGACTATTCAGAGATCACTCAGTAATAGGCAGAAAATTTGTTTATTAAAAACCTCCAGAGGATAGCTGTTCTATCACAAGATAAGAAAGAAAAAGCTCATGATAGGAGGGCTAGAGAAGTAGTAAAGATACACAGCTTTTATAGAAGAGATTACATCACAAGTAAGAGAGCATTGAGAAGGGAAGGGGGAGGCATCTAATTGGTTGTTGCTATTCGGAGAGATTGGAATAGAAGGTTTGTTTCCCTGAAATCTCCTGATTTTTAGGAAACAGAAAATCAGGCCTTCAGGCTTAATCAAGCAGACAGTGGTCCAGCTAATAAATTAAATATCGATAAATATCAAATACCAATAAATGTCAAATGAGCTCAAGTTAAGTAAATATGTTTCTAGTTGGCCAAGGCTCAAGTACCTCTGGGCCTGCATATATTATACAGGTCATAGGGGAAACATAGAAATAATGAAAATAAAATACAGAAAAAGAATTCATACATTCCTGTAAGTTCTTCACCTTATCTCTCTCTATTCCACACGAGGTCCCATCTGTGGGCTGCCTGTAAGAATGCTGATGGCCCATCTAACAATATCAAATGCCAAAGAAAAGTATAAGAGAAAAGCTAAGAGCAAAAGATTCTTTGTCTATAGTAAAAGGTGCTAAGTAACCTAGAGTTTAGCCCTTTCACTCCAATTTCCAGGAAAGCTAATTGTAAGGGTTTGCAGAAGCAAGGGATGCAGTCCAAGGCATGTGGGAGGGCCTGAGGGATGGAGGCAGTGTCTGACCCCAGGTACCACATCTCCCTCCTTAGTGCTCGCAAAGCCTAGCACACCTCCCTTCCTCTTCTTGGACCAATCCCATTATACCTGATTTCTAGAGGACCTCCTCCCTTCCCCCAGATCTTCAGGGGGGTATAAATATGTGCTATCTAAGAATAAAGTTCTCTTTCGCTTCACTCCTACCTCCTGGTGGTCTGTCTCTGTGGGATCTGGGTAAGTGGGGCCTAGCCGTGCCGTCGAAAAAATGGCATTAAGAGTAGCTCAAAGGGGAGCTACCAGGTTAGAGTAGTCATAGGGGCGTAACAAGTGGCACCCGATGGGGACAGTTTTGGCTAGGACCTCCTCTTGGAGCAGGCCTACAGGTGGGAAGAGAGACAGAACTCTGCTCTGGTGAGTAGAAAGTTAGGAAATGGGACAAATTGTTGTGAGGGTCCCAGACCAGGAGGTACTAGGGAAAGAAGCTTATAGAATACTAAAGCAAGCAGGATTGGAAATGGATTTTTAAAAGTGGGAGGTAGTAGGTAGTCAGATGGCTTCCTATGATAAGGAAACTCCAGGAGCCATCCAGGAACAGCAGCAAGTGATTGGGGGCACTTTAAGAGGTGCAAGCCGCAATCCCTTAAAGGTAGATAATGAAGTGCAAAGGGAGAGTCATAAAACAAATGAGGGTCTTAAACCAGCACTCACCAGGACCAGCCGTGCCCATAAAATGGAGCCAGAGGAAGTTAGCTGTGGGAAAGAATCAGGAAATAAACAGGAAGATGAAGGAGATGGATGTGGTGAAAAAGGAAGAAGCAGGAAGTGGCTATGATGGAAAAGGAGGAGGTAGGGATAAGATGAGTAATGAGAAAGTAAACAGAGAGACCTATGACCTTGAGAAAAAGGACAGTGATAAGAGGAGGGAGGAGAAAGGGAACAGAGGGAAGGTCACCTCCGTCTCCGAGGCATGGCCTTCTCCCTCCTCCCCCGCCTTCCCTGAGGAGATATGTCTCCCGTCCATTCCCTCTGTGCCCCTTTGTGAAGGCTTTGCAGATTCCCAGACAAGTTTAGGACAAATAATACAGAAAGCTGGAAGGTATGAAAGAAATGAGGATCAATGTAGTATGGTGCAGCAGGATATGCAGCTGTGTCCCAATGTGCCCAAAGAGCATTTAGCAAAATTCAAGCTTCTGGAAAGCAGAGGCCCTCCATGACTAGGATTAAACAGGGCCCAGATGAACCTTTCCCTGATTCTGTGGCCCACCTACAAGAGGCTGTTGAGAGCTCAGTGGGCAGAGAAGCCTCCAGCCTCCTTATACAGAAATTGGCTGCAGAATGCTAATAGTAACTGCCAGAAGGCCATGCTCACTGTAGATGGGGAGCCTGGCCTGGAAGAGATGAGAAAGAGATGTGAGAATGTCGGCTCCAGTGCCTTGCGAACGGGTGCCCTCACAGCTGCTGTATCTAAAGGGGTTGCAGCAGAAGACCTGCCCTGGCAGTTTGCAGACAAACAGGATATTCCGACCCCTGGTGATCGCAGGTCTCAGGTATGGGGCAGGGACATATTGAAGGCTTGTGGGGTCTCAGTTTATATACGCCCCCCACAGAATTTTTAATTGGGGTCCTTGGGGGTTTGGGTACCACCTTTCATATCGCGCCCACACCATTAACATGGAAATCTGACACCCCGGTTTGGGAGCCCCCATGGCCTTTCTCAGTGGACGAAGCCCAAGCCTTACGTGAAATTATGCAACAACAGTTGAAGGCCGGACGTATAGAACCAACGTCCAGCCCATGGAATAGCCCTATGTTTATCATAGAGAAAAAATCTGGGAAATTCGGAATGCTAATGTACCTTAGGGCTGTTAATGCTACTATTGAACCTATGGGAGCCCTACAGTCTGGCACGCCATCTCCTAACCTAGTACCCCCCGGCGGGCCAGTTACAGTAACAGACATCCAAGACTGTTTCTTCTCCATCCCTCTGGCCCCAGAGGTAAGAAAAGATTTGCTTTTGCCATTCCCTCTATAAACAATGCAGGGCCTGATCTGCGCTACCAAAGGAAAGTTCTCCCCAAGGGATGTGTTGTAGTCCCACCTGGTGTCAGGGGTATATAGGGCAAGTGCTAGAGCCAAATAGGAGGGCGTGGCTTCATGCCATGATCCTGCACTACATGGATGCTATACTGTTATCAGTGAGCAGTGGGAACGATCTCTCTGCCCTGCTCAAGGAGACCATGAGCATTCTCGCTCCACATGGACTGTGGCAGCCCCAGAAAAGATCCCATATAACTATCCCATCATTTACCTGGGGCTCCGCATGGGGACTTCTGCAGTGACTAATCAGGTACCTAACTCACACTTAGACAAGGTGAATACTCTGAACCTATTTCGGAAACCGGTTGGACAAATTCAGTGGTTAAGGGCTCATGCCCTTATTCCTATTTCTTTGATGCTTTACAGTGCTCCCTTCTCACGGTCGCCACACCCCCTGAACATGCCCATGAATTTCTCCACTTACCTGGTAATTCTCTGTGTCGCTTTTATGGCCTCACCTGGGAACAAGCCCGACAGATGGGGAAGCAGTGTGTTCAGTGTGTTCAGTTTCTCCCTCCTCCACCCAGAGGAGTTAATCCCCAGGGCTTATTTCCCAGTGATTTGTGGCAAATGGATATGACACATGTGGGCCTTGTGGCCATCCAGGTTTGTACTGACCCTTTTCTAGATTCCTTTGGGCCACAGTGGCCTCCCATGAGAACATTCCTTTGGTCATTAAACATTTGTATTGTTGCTTCTCCTTTCACAAAGTTCTTAATACCATAAAAACCGACAATGGGCCAGTTTATCCCTCTAAGCAGAGGGCCACCTTCCTCTCCACATTCTCCATTAAACATGTTACGGGGATTCCCTACAACCCACAGGGCCAGGCCCTGGAACACGCCCATCGTACTCTGAAGGCCACCCTTATTAAACAGAAACGGGGAGGAAGCTTGGACAGGGATACCAGCCTCTCCAGGAATGATATATTTGGCACAATCTTATAGACAGGACAGAAAACTAGGCCCCATGAAAACTGAGCTTCAAGAACCGGAGAACATTCAAAAGGTCCTTTGGAAGGACGAGGAAGGACACTGGCAAGGTCCATCCTTAGTACTTTGGAGAGGGCCAGGATATTTATGTCTTGCAGATCCTGATGGGAAGGGGCTGGATTCTAGAAAGAAGAAAAAGGAAAGTTGCTCCTATTAAAACAGGGGCTGAAAAAGAAGAGAAGGAGATGACCCAGGAGACAACTGAAATAGCACAATAGCAGAGAGATGACCACCCTTGCTGCACTGGCTTAGTGATTGGACATACTTCCTTTCCCATCCCCTTCTACTGTATCCCATGGGCTCTATGTAGCCATTTTTGTATTGTTGCTTCTTTTGCTTTTGCCTACTTTGCTAGGATGTTTTATATGTATTCTTAAAAAATTCTTTAGAGGTGCTTATGGAAGAGCTTCTCATTTATCAACATGAAAACATTCGGTCTTATTTGTAAAAAAAGGGGGAGATGTAAGGGTTAAAAAGTCTCTAGAAGCAAGGGATGCAGTCCAAGGCATGTGGGAGGACCTGAGGGATGGAGGCGGGGTCTGACCCCAGGTACCACGTCTCTCTTCTTAGGGCTCTCAAAGCCTAGCACGCCTCCCTCCCTCTTCTCGGGCCAATCCCATTATGCCAGGCTCCTAGAGGACCTCCCCCTTCCCCCAGATCCTCAGGAGGTATAAATATGTGCTATCTAAGAATAAAGTTCTCTTTCGCTTCACCCCTACCTCCTGGTGGTCTGTCTCTGTGGGGTCCGGGTTGGTGCCTGAAGACGGGTAAGTGTGGCCCAGCCGTGCCATAGATGGAAGGGCATTAAGAGTAGCTCAAAGGGGAACTACCAGGTTAGAGTAGTCCATAGGGGCATAACAGCTAATTTCTCCTGGGGTGGGGTCAGGGTGGCAAGGATTAAGGATGTGACAGACTCAGGCCTTTATATCTGTTAGGTTAGTTAGCCACGGATGTCCATTGGCTTTTTTTTAAAAATGCTCTGAAACCCTGGGTTAATTTTTAGACCTCTTTGATTAAAAGACTTTTGAATTAAAAAAAAAAAAGCCACTGATCTTTTTGTGAGGCAGGGTCTAGGGATGGGCATGTCCCTGCTTGTCAGGGCTGCAGATCAAGATAAGAATGCAGTTGAAGCTTTTTCAAATCTCTTAACTGTGCTTTTTTTTTTTTTTTTAATCTTTTTGGGGTGGGAGGTTGAGAAAAAGTCGGTTCCTCAATCTCACCATAAAATCACCAAGATGGTTTGGCAAAGATTCTGAGCCTTCCCCACTACTATCCCCATTCTTTATGGGGGAGGGATGGAAGAGACCAGAGGGCCAAGTCCTACTCAGCTTATCACCGAGAGGTGTTCGGCTGACCCAAGGGGGAACTGGGCCAGACCCCAAATTCCTACCAGAGATCAGGACACCAATTCAATTCCTGTGGTGTTTGCTGTCGTGGTGGAAAGGCAGTCCCTCCAGTTCTCCTCCTCCTCGAACTCAGGACAGAGACTGGGGTCTCCTCAGACAGTTTCCATGACACCTGCAGCACGAACTTCTGGGGTTCCCGGCCTAAGTCTGGGAGGGATTTGTATTAAAAGGCACCTCTGCTCTGAATGTCTTCCCAGGAGGCAGAAGTTGCCCAGAAGAGAAGAAAAGAGCTGGAAGTCTCAGGTTTTAGTTCAGGTGAGAGAGAGTTTAAAAAACCAACAGCTGTTTGTAGCAGCAGAGTGGGAGAAACATCAAAGGCTCAAAATGGGCTCCTCATTTTGGCCTTAGTATATTGGCCTTGGACCCCTGGAAAAAGTTGGGGGGGTGGTAGGTCCCAGGTCATTCTTTAGGCTGGGAGGGTCTTCGGCTTTGAAAGAGACACTCTCACAGTCGCTTCTGCCTCAGGGCAGAAAAAAAAAGAAGGCACTTTAAGAGTGCACTTTTAAAATTGCAAAGAAGGATCCTTTCAAGGACTCCTTTGACTCCAGAGAGTTGGTGAGTGGAGGGAGATTGGATCCCTTTCATCTTATCTAATCAGTGTTCAAATTTTCAAATTTTGAGGTTGAGGTATTTTTCAGAGTGTCTCTGCAGTAAGAGACAGCCTAAAGGTGAATCTTTAGGGATAGGGAAACAGGTCCCAATCTTTCCCAATTCTATAGCTTTTTCCATTCTCTATAGGCATCCCATGTAATGCCGAAGAAATCAAGCAAGACAAAAGATTAAAGAACAATTCAACAGTTTATTAAATGGAGAGAAATACTGGGACCAATGGATCCATGGTTGATCCCAGGGCTAGACGAGACTATCATCTCAAAGAGTCTAGCCCCGACTATCAGGGACAGCAAGCTTTTTATAGAATAACAAGAACAATGACATAATGGTACCTTGTGGGAATAACCTAAGGAGGGAGGTTACTGATATTCTAATGACATCTAAAATGGATAAACCTTTATCTTGTCAAACATTAAGAAGGAATGTCTATAAAACCTTTATCTCAAACATTAAGAGGGAAAGGTTATAACCTAAGGCAGAATAACTAAATAGGACAATTGGAAAAACTGGGTCACGACATTAAAAAGGGAACTTTGGTACAACACCCTAAGAGAGAAAAAGATATGACAAAAACTTTAATTTTTGTCAATTCACAGGGTTTTATGCTATAAGCGTCCTTATGGAAAAACTCTTCTGAACATAGAAGCTCCAGACCCAGTAATGGGCTGAGGCTTGAGTTGATGCACTGAGGTCCCAAGCACGTGAGGCTAAATAGTAATTGGACCATACTCTATTAATATATAAGCTTGGAGAAAGAATGGCCCCCACCCACTCTTTGTGCAAGTCCTGATGTGTTATATAGGAAATGACGTTTTTGGTGGGTGGAGGCAGAGGAGTGGAAAGGGAAGTGGAAGGAGAGACTGTTGGCTGGTGTCTTGTCACAGCTGCTAGCATTGCTATCGCCACCACCCTTGACCTCCAATCCTCCTCTGCTAGCTGGCTTCCTGTCGCAGCTGCCCATATTGCTATCATAATTCTTCTTCACCTCTACTGAGAATAAAGATTGAAGATTTTTCCCTTAAGCTGAATTCCTGGCTCTGATTTTAAATATGCGGTCATCACATTTGGCGCCCAAGCGTGGGAACCAAGGACCCTACTTTCACTGAAGAAGTCTCCAGTGACTAGGAACTTAGGTGAATATAATAGACTAAACTATTATCCTTTTTTGGCTGAAATGGGACAGATCCTAGCTAAAGATTCTCCATCCCCCACCCCAACCCCCCACCCCCACTCAGGAGTGACCCTATAGAAAGCCTGCTTAAGCTGATAGAAGGACGAGGGCTACTTATAACTTGGGAACAGGCAGCTAGACTTCTGGGTACATTAAAACGCACCTCCCCTTGGTTCTTAGAGGAAGAGCAAATCTCTCCAGATAATTGGGCATTAATCGGGCAACAGCTCTCCGCATATTACAACGAAATGGTCCTCATTCAATTTCCATCTAAGTATTCTATTTATACAATATAATACAGTTAGCCTTAAGATACCGGATAAGTTCTAGGAGAAAAGGAAAAGGCTCTAGGAATAGCCAAATGGGGAAGCCTGAGATAAAGGAGGAAGACAAAGAGCAGATTAATGACCATATCCCCACAGGCATGGAGATTTAAGTGAGGCTCAAGAGTGGGGTGAATCTGAGGCCGCTTCAGCCCCACCTAAGGATCAGGTAATTGACTCTCCTCCGTCAACTCCATCCTCTGAGATGGAGGGAGGAGGGGTAGTGGGGGGGCAGTGACAGCACCAGCACCTCCCCCCAGCATCCAGCCTCTCCTATGACTAGATTGCAAAAGGGACTAATTAAGACCAAAGCGGAAGGCAGAAATGTATTGGAATTTCAACACCACATTTTTCCTGTAATTCAACAGTTTAATTCTTCAGGTCAAGAAAGTAGAAATTATGCTCCTTTTAATATAGAAATCCTCAAAGACCTGAAAAAGGCTTGCATTCTTTATGGGGCTACATCAGTTTATGTTAAGATGTTATCACAGAATTTGGCTTTTGAAATCTTGACCCCTAATGACTGGAAATCTATAGCAAAGATATGCCTAGAACCTGGACAGAACTTTCTGAATACAGTGAGCTCTGTAGGATACAAGCCCAACAAAACAGTCAAAGTGGAGTTCATGCTGCAATCACCGTGACCTACTAACAGGTGTAGGTTTCTATGCAGATGTCGCAGTACAGATTAATTATTCTATAGCAGCATATGAGCAAATTGCTGCTAATGCTATCAAAGCGTGGGCTTCTCTCCGCAATAAAGATGACAAGGGTGGGGCCTTCACAAAAATAACACAAGGGCCAGATGAACCCTTTGCTGACTTTGTGGGATGTTTGCAGACAGCTATCACGAGAACAAATGGGGAAAATGCAGTAACAGACATTTTGATAAGGCAACTTGCTAAGGAAAATGCTAATGAGGTTTGCAGAAGAATTATACTAGGGCTGCACAAGGATGCTCTTTTAGAGGAGATCATAAGATGCTGTGCCACAGTGGGCACAAATGTTTATTATACCCAAACTATGTTGAATATGGGAAGACAGGGTCCTTCTTGGCAAAGGAATTCTAAAGAAACTCGTAGATGCTTTCAGTGTGGAAAAGTTGGACATTTGAGAGCTTATTGTAGATATAGAGATAGAATGAGTGGGATAGAGAGATAGAGTGAGGGAATAAAACTCAAAACCCCATGTCCAAAATGTAACCAAGGCTTTCACTGGGCCTCTGAATGTAGATTGACCCAGAGAAATGAGAGGCAGGCCCAGCTCCAAGGCATCAATCAAAAGACAAATGGGGCATGATAGCAACTGAGGTTACACCCAGAGAGACTTTAGAAATTCAGGACTCTGATGTCATCAACCAACAGAAAAGCAATCAGGATTACAGGTGGGGAGATTACAGGCCTTTTAACACAACAGGATAGTGTCCAGTGCAAACAGCTCTACTATCTTTAGATAATCGCCAGGTGATGTGGAGAGATCCAGAAAGTGGTAAATAGAAGGGAATTAGATAGGTTAACTGCTTGGGGAAGAGGGTTTGCTTGTATTTTTACAGGAGGAGAAGGAATCAGATGGGTGCCAATGAGCTATATTCGCCTTGTCCATCACAGAGAGACAGAGCACATCCTTGAAACGAAGGAGAAAACTCAAGAAATATCGGGTGGTTCTGTTGCTGATTGTGCTCACCATTGAAAGAGCATGGCAGCTATGGCGTTTGACTCATGGACATAGAAAATTGTTGGACTTGAAAACCCTCAGAAATCATTGGATTCTCTGAGACATGATAAGATTGTTGTAGGACTTGAAAACCCTCAGGAATCATTGGATTCTCTGAGACATGATAAGATTGTTGTAGGGCTTGAAAACCCTCAGGAATCATTGGATTCTCTGAGACATGATAAGATTGTTGTAGGGCTTGAAAACCCTCAGGAATCATTGGATTCTCTGAGACATGATAAGATTGTTGTAGGACTTGAGAACCCTCAGGAATCATTGGATTCTCTGAGACATGATAAGATTGTTGTAGGGCTTGAAAACCCTCAGGAATCATTGGATTCTCTGAGACATGATAAGATTGTTGTAGGGCTTGAAAACTCTCAGGAATCATTGGATTCTCTGAGACATGATAAGATTGTTGTAGGGCTTGAAAACCCTCAGGAATCATTGGATTCTCTGAGACATAAGATTGTTGTAGGACTTGAAAGCCCTCAGGAATCATTGAATTTTCTGAGAAATGATAAGACTCTTACAGGACTTCAAAATCTGCTGGAATCATTGGATTCTCTAACACATAAAAAGACTTTTGCAGGACTTCAAAAACTTGGGGGGGATCATTGGATTTCCTGACATGTGAAGCAATGGACAATAGATTGGTTTTGGACTATCTCTTGGCTGCTGAAGAAGGCGTATGTGTGACTGCTGTTTACATACTCTCCTTCTAGGACTTCTGGCAATCTTTTACAACACCATGTTGATTCATATTGTTTGTTATACCGTTACTTGCGTGTACAATTCATGTTTGTTACACCACATCAAGCCTGCACTGACTGTGGGGAGGGTCATCTGCATTATTGCTATGTGCTTGTGTAATACCTCCCATGCTGATGGATTTGTGCATACCTGTTTCTAATAAGACCCTTCAGCCCAGAGACCCGCTAGCAACCCCCACTTCCATTTTGTGCTTTTCATCTCCCTTCCTGAGATGTCAGGGGTGTCATGATCACCTCCTTTTCGGTTCTTTCACCTCCCCTTGGGGGCTCTGACCTCTCTGAGGAGTCAGGGATGGCATGACCACCTGTGTTCTAAAACAAAAGAAAGCGGGAGATGTAATGGGCTGAAGCTCGAGTTGATGCCTTGAGGTCCCAAGCACGTGAGGCTAAATAGTAATTGGACCATACTCTATTACTATATATGCTTGGAGAAAGAATGGCCCCTGCCCACTCTTTGTGCAAGTCCTGATGTGTTGTATAGGAAATGACGATTTTGGTGGGTGGAGGCAAGGGAGTAGAAAGGGAATCGGAAGGAGAGACTGCTGGCTGGTGTCTTGTCACAGCTGCTTGCATTGCTATCGTGACCGCCCTTCACCTCCAATCCCCCTCTGCTAGCTGGCTTCCTGTCTCAGCTGGCCATATTGCTATTGCAGTCCTTCTTCACCTCTACTGAGAATAAAGATTGAAGATTTTTCCCTTAACCTGAATCCCTGACTCTGGCTGATTTTAAATACGCAGTCATCACACCTCCCAGTTATAGAAAGTGGGGGAACGAGGGGGATGGCTTACTGAAAAAAAAAACTCACGAATGGTCACCCAATAGGAAATCTACCACCACTGGAAAGACTGAATTCCTTGACTTCTAGGGAAAAAAGCTTTAGTGTTCTTGATTCAATAACCTCTTGTCTCACTCTAGACAGTATCCAGATTCTATAGCCCGTCGTCCTTCTCTAGAGAAGGAGAGCAACAAAATGTTCCCTGAGCAAAGGAGAATTTGTCAGGGACCAGCTATAGAATAAAAAACAAGTCTAGAGAGAGATCATTGGAATCTCCACAAGGGAATTCTGCAAGCTAGAGAAAAGGCAACAAGAAAGTCTTTTTTTTTTCCTTTTTAAGAGGCAGCCTAAAGGTATTCACCAAATTGAAAGTAGTTAAGGAGTTTTCAAATAGTTTCAGTCTCTCCCTCTAATTCCTCATTTCCCTACTGCAATCAGGGAATGAGAAGAAAAAAGAAAGAAAGAAGCTATCTTCACTCTCTTCACAATTTAATTAAATTGCTTTGGAATTTTATTCCCCAACCATCATTCCAAAGGTCTTTCTTAAAGCCTCAGCTTTGGCCAGGGTTGGAACCTAGAAAAGAAACCTTTAAGTGCTGGCAGAAGCATAGAATGCCAATCCAGAAAAAAATAGGAAAAAAATATACTAAAGACAAAAGTTTTGGGGACTGAGTTTTAGGAGTTAGGAGCGAAAAGTTCCCACCTGTAAAGTTGGATAGGAAAGTGAGAGAAAGGACATAATCTAGTTTCCACAGCTAGGCTATTCATCTCTCCACAAGGAGCTGAGGAAGGTTTAAGTAAGTGCTCCGGGATTAGGGGAAAAAAAACAACAGAGAGCAGTTTGGATCCTGTCTTTGTGGACAGCTCATGAGCATGCAAAAATATGGTTTTGAGGCTTCCACAGTTAAAAGGCTGGGACAGGAGGCACTGCTCTAAGGCAGGATGACCAAATCAGGGAAACCCAGTTGGGTTTTAAAATGTATGGGACAAGTCTTCCTGAGAGGGCTGGAAGCTGCGGCTCCTTGGAGAGTCAGGCAAAGGTTCTGGGAGGGACATGGCCCGATCTCCAGATTAAAGGTAAACTTCTGTTGGTTCAAAAGTTGGTGGAAAACTTTTCCAGAGATTTGAGAAGATAAGATTGAGTCCCCAATCTCCCCCCTGTACAGTACCCCAATAAGGGGACAGCATAGGAGCGTTTAAATGATAGGTTGCCAAGCCATATGGGAGAGGTCTGAAAAAGGCCTTGAGTTCCTCTGTGATCCCCACTCTATGGGGGATGGGGAGGAAAGACCAGAGGTGTAAAGCAAGAGTGGGGGAGAAAGAAATGCCATCTTACCCAGTGCTTCCCGAATAGAGAGGGCTCCTCTGGCGATTCCACGCTGGAACTTAAGGGAGGGGGAGGTCGTCTAAACCCCCAAAACTTGCTGGAAGAGCAAGACCTGAAGGAGAGACCGCTCAAACCCTATAGTTCCTGGGAGCAGCAACCAAGGTAGAGACATGTCTCCAAGCTCACCCCAATTCAGTGACCTTTCTCCTGGTGGCTACAGCCTGATCATTAAATACCCCAGGAGTGGAGTGGGAGAAAGGCTCACGCACGGCTTCTCTTAAGTTTCTCCAGTTATCTCCCCGGCACAGATCAAAGAAAGTGCTGGCCTTGGACCCCTGAGAGGGGTCCCCAGAATGGCCGTGTGTCTCCTTGGTGGTGGGGGGGAAGGGGAGGGAGATGTTCAGCTTTCTTAAGAGACACTTCTCTCCTACTTCAGGGCAAGGCTTTAAAAGCAGAATCCTGGAAAAGCTGAAAGGACCAGGATTCAGGTCTGGTGGGAGAAAAAGGAATTTAGGCGTGCCTTGCCATGCAAAGGAAGGTCCTTTGTCTCTGGAGGGGCTGGGCAGAGAGAGTCTGACTCCCTTCCAGCAAAACATAAGCATCTTAAGCTTTCGGTTAGGGGATTTTCCTCAAGCCAAATGTCTCTGCTCAAGGAAGAGGCAGAGGGGTTAAGTTTCAGGATTTCCCAGTCCCACTATCTCAAGGGATAGAGGTGACAAAAGGAGGCTTTTCATCAGAAAATGCAGATATTCTTCCTGGGAGAATACTGCTCACAGCCCAGACCCAGTGGGTGTCTACCATCTTTAGAGATAGAGATAAGAGGAGGCCTTGTGTCAGAGAACACAGATATTCTCTCTGCTGCTCCAACAGCTCAAAACCCAACGTGGTTCTGAATGTCCAGAGTTCTGGGGTTCCATTTGGTCACCAATGAAGATGTCTAATTTTTCGAGCTTCCTGGTCAGGGAACCAAAATGAGATTAGGGTTTCTAGTGGTCAGGGAGTTAAATGATAAGGTCTAGTGAAAAGTTCGGGGTTCAGAGAACCTAAGGGAGAGGTTTGGCTCCCCTGCACCCCCTTGGGATTCCGCACAAGGATAGGGAGTTTGGCGGAAGCCCCTTCTGGTGGCACAGAGGTTCTCTGTAAAGGAATTTACAGACCTGAAAACCTAGATTGATAAAAGGGTTTATTATAGGGATTGGGAAGTAAGGTTAGAAAGGTTAGAAGAGAGGCATAAAGTCTGGTGGGGGAAATAGGTGAGGGTAAAGAGAGGATGGCTCCAGACCTGACACTCTATCCACTGTACCACCTAGCAGCTAACCAGCTGACGGAGCCTTACTTCCTGAGTTTGCCTATGCGAACCAGTGAGCCCTGCAAACCCCACAAATCTGTGGGGAATCCAATGGGCAGACCCTTCAGATGTGCTATAGTGAGAGACCCATCAGAAGGAGACTACAGGGTATCAACATCTTTTCTTTTTTAGATGTTTTGTTTTTTTAAATGAATTTAATTTTGGATTATGAAGCCCCGTGACTCCTGCAAGTGCACGATCTCTACCCACGGGGCTTTTCTGCTGCCCCAGACCAGAAGATTGCTGCCCTGATTCTGGCCAGGATAGGACATTCAGCTCCCCGCAGTCACTCTCATTGACCCAGGCAAGCTCTCTCAGCTAGGGCAAGGACCCTGGACCCTAAGAATAGGAATGCCAGAAGCTTCTCTTCTGTGGATCTCACGGAAGCTTGAGGCAGAAGTACATTTCTTTGTTGGAAGTCGGGAGAACCCATTGGTCACAGCATCATCTCCTGTATTCTGAGTGGAAAAGAGCTGGGGACAACAGGGTGTCTGCGCCCAGAGAAAGCCAAATGCATCTGATGGACTGTCTGTCCGTGCAGGTTGACACTGGACCCACAGGAGGATGCTGAGACCACCTCTCTACCTCCAAGGAGGTCGCAGTCCCCACTGTGTCTCCCGGAGCTGCTTTGTGGCTGCCTAGGAGCTGGGAAGGCTTTGGGGGAGAAGGAGGTAGCAGCCTTCCTCAGCAGCTGCTTCTTATAAAGTGATGCCCTGGATTCTTTCTGATACAGGAGTCTAAGCTTCTGGGATGCTTTGTCCCTCTATACTATCTCTTACCTGTATAATTAGCTAATAGTCCAGAAAAGGAAAATGATACATGTTGGAGGGAATATAAGAAAGATGAGATATTATTGCACTCGGTAGAATTAGGAACTGATTCAATCATTCTGTAGAGTAACTTGGCATTCTGTCCAAAGTCTATAAAACTATACATGCCTTTTGACCTGGCAATACTACTACTAGGTCTGTATCCCAAAAGAGATTTTTTTTTTTTTAAGGAAAAGGACTTATATATACAAAAATATTTATAGCAGCTCTTTTCTCAAGGCAAAGAATTAATAATTGAGGGGATGCCTTTCAGTTGGGGAAATGGCTGAATAAGCTGTGGTATGTGATTATGATGGAATAGTATTGTGCTATAAGAAATGAGCAGAATGCTCTCAGAAAAACTTGGAAAGACTTCCATGAACTGACACAAAGTGAAATGTGCTGTGTACAAACTAACAGCAATATTGTAAGATGATCAGCTGTGAATGACAGTTATTCTCAGCAATTCAATGATCCAAGATGACTCTGAAGGACATATGATGAAAAATTCTATCTATTCTCAGAGAAAGAACTAATTGATAATGTCTGAATACAGACTGAAATAATTTTTTTTTCTTTATTTTTTGAGGATTTTTTTTGGGAAGGGGATCCTATGTTTTCTGTCACAACATGACTTATGTAAATGTTTTGCATCACTTCAAATGTATAACCTATATAGAATTGTTTGTCTTCTCAATGTGGGGGGTTGGAGGTGGGAAAAGGAAGAAAATCTAGAACTCAAAAGTTTTTAAAAACAAATGTTAAAAATGATTTTACTTGTAATTGGGAAAAAATAAAACACTATGTTAAAAAAAAACAATTTAGTGTCCCTCCATGAGCACTTCACACTTAATTATGGCTGCCTTGGGGAAGAAGGCAGTTTGTCAGCAAATTCATGGAGCTTGAGGGTATTTCTGTAGGGCCAACAGACAGACGTTTTCTCCTCTCTAACCCAGGCTTTTCTCTATGTGTTTCTTACTTCAGAAGTGATGTGTCCTACTGTGGTTAATTTGAAAGCTCTTATGGGTGAAGGTCATTAATTTGTGTGGAGACCATCGACTTGTCCCCCTTTCTTGCATGGATATCCTGTCCCTCTTCCTTCTCAGAGCCAGGAAAGGAAGCAGCTACTGCCAACAAACTTGGCTAGGTAGCTTCCTGGCCACTGGATCGTTTTCTTTTGGATGGATTGGTGTACTGGGCTCCCTGGATTTACCCTAGACTGCAGGCTACTGCAAGTTATGACCCCTTTCAGCTAGAGTATTAAACAGTGCTTTTTCTACTAAGATTATACAATGATCAACTCTAATGGACATGGCTCTTTTCAACAATGAGATGACTGATGCCAGTTCCAATGATCTTGTGAAGAGAGTCATCAATAGCCAGAGAAAGGACTGTGGGAACTGAGTGTGAACCACAAGATGGCATTTTCACTTTTGTGGTTGTTTGCTTTCTCATTTTTTTCCTTTTTGATCTAATTTTGCAGCATATTTTTGGAAACAAGTATAGAAGAATTGTACATGTTTAACATATATTAGATTACTTGCCATCTAGGGAAGGGGGTGGAGAGAAGTAACGAGGGTGAACCCTGAAACTGTCCCCCTTGACTTTGGGGGGAAGCAATGGGGGTGAACTCTGAAACTGTGTCTTCTTTAATCTGTAAAAGAAGAGAGATTCAGGGTCTCAAACTCCAAAAAGTCTGGAAAAAGCTTTTCTTTTCAGACAAACCTTTTCTCAGATAAATGGAGTCATTCAATTGGAGATCTTGGTCAAATCACCCTCCATTGATCTTTTGGGGGTGCCCATCCTCTTCAGGAAATTCCAGGCTCTGGGAAAAAAGCCCTTAAAATGACTTCATTCAATTGGAGATCTTGGTCTGATAATCACCTCAAACTGCCCCCCCCCCCCAATCTCCTCCAGCCAAGATTTGCTCATAAAATAGGTTGCTGTTCACACATTCTTGGCAGATCTCTTGATTAAGAATTTGCCCACTAAGGAAATTCCCTCTTAGCGAACAATAAAACTTCCTTTTGCCACAAACAGATTTTGGGTTCGTGAATTCTTTCACATTGGACCTGCACCGAGACCAGAGGGGATCCTCACATCAATTCTCTACCACTAGAGCCGCATCAGAAGGGAGGGAAAAAATTTAGAATACAAGGTTTTGTAAGGGTGAATGTTGAAATTATCCATTTGAAAATAAAAATCTTTAATTAAAAAAAAGAAGAGCAGGGAATGTAGGGATTCTGGGGCAAAGAATACTCTGTCTGGATAGGATTCTTCAGTCAATCTTATCTTAGGTAATTGATTAATTAATGGAGGGAGTATAACCCTTTTTACTCCCTTTTTGTTTTCTTCTTTTTTTTTTTTAAATTTAATAACTTTTTATTGACAGAACCCATGCCAGGGTAATTTTTTACAACATTATCCCTTGCACTCACTTCTGTTCCGATTTTTCTCCTCCCTCCCTCCACCCCATTTTAGCTGCTTTTATCCATCCTTAATCAATTGAAACTGAATTAGATCTTCTCTTTATCAAAGAAAGCCACTTCCATCAGAATACATCCCCAAACAGTATCATTGTTGAGGTATATAATGATCTCCTGGTTCTGCTCATTTCACTCAGCATCAGTTCATGTAAGTCTTGCCAGTCCTCTCTGTATTCATCCTGCTGGTCATTTCTTACAGATTTTTCTTTCCAAGATGCACAAGCACCAGTTCTATGTTATAAAGAGCTTATTGAGTTAGTTGTTGGGGATGAGTGGAGCAAAGTTTACTTAGCTCCTTTAAATCTTACCCACAAAATGATTTGCATGAATTCAAAAGTAGATTAAGAGTTGCAAATTGCAAGGAAGTTCTTCCTGGTAGCTCTACCCAGCTGCTTCACAATTTTGCTAAGTAGAACTCCTGGATGATTTGCAGGGACCCAGGCTAGCACTCTAGGGATATGATATACATACCCTGAAATTTTAGACTGAGGGACTCTAAGTGGTAGCAGAGAAAAAGAATTTCAAAAAAGATTTATTTAAGATTGAGTGTTTCTTCTGGCTGACTGCAGCTTTTGGATTTAAATTACAAAAATGCTAGCTCTACCCCAAGGCTATGTGCTAAAAAAAGAGCTTGAAAACCCTCCCTAAAGAGAATAGGAAAAAGCCATAAAACAGCAGCAGTACCCCACACACATAAACACATACACCTGTATATGTCCACCCAGGTGATAGATGTGTGTATATACACAGGTGTATATCTGTGCTTATACGTACCCATGGGCACACACACACACACACACACACACACACACACGCATCTGTAGCTTGAGGAAAAGCAAGCAGCAGAGTCAAAGCTGGAGAAGTATTCTAGCTGAATCCGCTCAGCCCAGAAGCATGAGTTGCTCTGGCAACATAGAACCTTTGTGTATGTGTCCTCATCTGTACTGTGGGATAGTGTACTTCTGTGTTTAGGGGGAGAGGACAAGTCTTTCTTCTCATTTACTTTTTTGTATTGTTGAATCAAATGTCTTTTGCTTTAAAATAATACGTCCTCCGGTTGGCCTGGTAAAAACAACACATTTTATTTAACATATATAGGACTGCTTGCCATCTTGGGGGGGGGAGGAGGGAGGGAGGGGAAAAAACGAAACATAAGTGATTGCAAGGGATAATGCTGTGTAAAAATTATCCTGGCATGGATTCTGTCAATACAAAGTTATTATTAAATAAAATTAAATTAAAAAAAAAAAAACAACACATTTGTGGGGGCCATTCAGCTATGGTTTTAGAGTGGATGCTAAACAGAAATATGCCTCAAACCTAGGACATCTGGCTGAGGGAGACCCCAAAGTGCCATATATACTTTTTTTCTGCTCCTGCAGATGTAAGATCCTTTCATTCATTCACTCACACACTTATTTAGAACCTACTCTTCAGAGCTCTGAGATCATGCAGAGTAGACACCAAAAAGGCACAATCTTTGTAATAAAGTTCTTTTTCACAGTCCAGTGGAAGAAATAAAATACATTACAAGGCAAAAGGTAGAGGATATAAGAATGGCACAAAGAACTGTGGACAGTTAAAGGTATGGATGAAATCATGGGAGTGAGGAAGGTGTTTTAAAAGATGGGTTCAAAACAATTTTCAGATGAAGAAACTAAAACCATTATAGTCATATGAAAAAGTGTTCTAAATCACTACTGATCAGAGAAATGCAAATTAAGACAACTCTGAGATCCACTACACACCTGTCAGATTGGCTAAGATGACAGGAAAAAATAATGATGAATGTTGGAGGGGATGCGGGAAAACTGCGACACTGATGCATTGTTGGTGGAGCTGTGAACGAATCCAGCCATTCTGGAGAGACTTTGTCAAAGGGCTATCAAACTGTGCATACCCTTTGATCCAGCAGTGTCTCTACATTCCAAAGAGATCTTAAAGGAGGGAAAGGGACTCACATATTTAACATAAATTGGATTACTTGCCATCTAGAGGAGAGGGTGGGGGAAAGTGAGGGAAAAAAATTTGGAACAAGGACTTTTGCAAGGGTAAATGCTGAAAATTATGCATATAGACCAGCAGGATGAATACAGAGAGGCTTTGAGAGACTTACATGAACTGATGCTAAGTGAAATGAGCAGAAGCAGGAGATCATTATATACCTCAACAACGGTACTGTTTGAGGATGTATTCTGATGGAAGTGGATTTCTTTGACAAAGAGAAAATCTAACTCAGTTTCAATTGATCAAGGATGGACAGAAGCAGCTACACCCAGAGAAAGAACACTGGGAAATGAATATAAACTGTTTGCATTTTTGTTTTTCTTCCTGGGTTATTTCTACCTTCTGAATCCAATTCTTCCTGTGCAACAAGAGAATTGTTTGGTTCTGCTCACATATATTGTATCTAGGATATACTGTAACCTGTTTAACATGTATAGGACTGCTTGCCATCTGGGGGAGAGGGTGAAGGAAGGGAGGGATAAAGTCGGAACAGAAGTGAGTGCAAGGGATAATGTAAAGAAATTTTTTTCAAAATAAAAAAAATAAAAATAAAAAACTTTTAATTTAATGTAAAAAAAAGAAAAGTATGCATATGTTTTGAAAATAAAAAATTTTAATAAAAAAAGAAAAATTTAAAAATAGGAACAAAAAAGCAAAAGCAAAATAAACAAATATGGGTTTAGCTATTGCAGTGGAAAGAAGGCTGGAGAAGGTTCCCTTTTGGCAGGAGAGAGGACCTATTCACAGGCCCAGAAATCACAGAGCTCAATTTGTCTTCAGGGAAGGGAGAGTAGTGGTTGGCTATGACCATGGAAGAGGTAGGAGATATAAGTTGTTTGAGACCATGCAGAAGCCTGGCCTGAAGGCCCATTGGTCAGACCCACTTTGGATGAATCCTTTTGTTCAGTTTGCAGAAAGTTTGGCTTGGAAAGCAACTTGGCAAAAACCCTTCAGCAAAGGGTTGTTTTCAGCAAAGTGAAACTTATTTCAACAACTGCATCCACTGGTTTTCAGGAAGAATGGCCAGAATCATTTGGTTGTTCAGTCAAGAATCTCTCCCTGTATACTTGTTGAGGTCAGGGTAGCAATTTCTAGTTTTAAACTAAGACACGAGGCACATGTGACTAATTCACAATGTCCAAAAGATGCCTTTATCTGTGAGAAGAAATTAGGAACAAAATGAAGAGGTAAAATAGACACCAGGAGTGGTAAAAGTAAAATAGATTTAGGAAAGTATATAGTTAGCAAGGAAAGGGGTTTTAACAATTAACAAGGGAAAAGACAAGTTCCCTAGTGGAACTCATAATTAACTAGGAGAAAGAGAATATGCCATTAACTGACAGACTAAATCCATAGATAAGTTCAGCAGGTTAACCCCAAAAGGGGGTTAGCAAGGGAAGATTGGTGGACTAACCCTAAAAGGATTTAGCACTTAAAAGAGTTAGCTATAATAAGGAGAAAGAAAGGCCGCATGGTGGACTCCAAAGAGATTTAACAAAGATTGCTTAGGCCATGGGCAGATTTATAGGAGAAAATTAACTTCGGAGATTTGACATCATAATTTGTCTTTCTGATTGAATACAGTAAGATGGGGTTTCCCAAGACTTTGGGAGAATCCCCAGTTTAAGTAAGTCCTGTCCTAGAAGACTTGTAGGAAAAAATAAGATATTGAGCTTTTGCAAGGGGGTGTGCTTGGAGAAACAGAAAGAAAAAAAGAGGGCTTTTTTTTTTTTTTTCCTAAGGCAACTGGGGTTAAGTGACTTGCCCAGGGTCACACAGCTAAGAAGTGTTAAGTGTCTGAGGCCAGATTTGAACTCAGCTGCCCCATAAAGGAGGGCTTTTTAGGAGGTTAGAACACAAGCAAAGACAGGAATGGAATAAATATGATCTGCTCAGGGGGCAGTTAGAACAACCTGACTGGGGAAGGATATGTGAGAGTTGTGATAGAAAGAATTAAAAAAAATAAGACCAAATAGACTAGAATAGTTAGAAGTATTATATTGCTGGGCTGAGCTGATCCCCATCAGTGCCCTTCTCTATTTGCCTCAGGGAGTAATATAATCTTCAGGCTTTCTCTGCCAGACCCACTAATTACCCAGAACTTCATCATACCGGTTCTTTCTGCACTGCTTATAAACCAAGTCTCTCCTAGTCTCAAAAAACTCTCACTTGATCCCTCTCCTCCCATTATCTACCTGGATATCTCTGCTGCCCTTTTTGTCTAAACTTCAGAAGGCCATAAGTACTTTCACTTGATCTTTTCTCACTCTCTCCTTGACCACCTATCATTGGGTTTCCAATGGACTCTCCTTAATCCTCACTCACCTTGACTTCTCTGCAGCCTTTGACATCATCAGTCACCCTTTTCTCTCTGCCTTTTTTTAATTGAAGCTTTTTATTCTCAAAACATATGGAAGGAGATAATTTTCCAACACTGACCTTGTGTTCCAATTTTCTCTCTTCTCCCCAGATGGCAAGTAATCCAATATATGTTAAACATGATAAAAACATATGTTAAATCCAATATATGTATTCATATTTATAAAATTCTCTTGCTGCGCAAGAAAAATCAGAGCAAAAAGAAAAAATGAGAAAGAAAATAAAATGCAAGCAAATAACTACAAAAAGTGAGAATGTGATGCTGTGGTCCCCACTCAGTCCCCACAGTCTTCTCTGGGTGCAGATGGCTCTCTTCATCACAAGACCACTGGAACGGGTCTGAATCATCTCATGAATCCCCCTTTTCTCTAAGTTTTCAGGATACCACTGTCTCCCCCGGCCTCTCACACAGCTCCTTCTCAGTCTCTCCAACCATGGTTGTCCCTCAGGATTCTCTCCTGGGCCCTTTTTCATCTCTTCTCTTTATACCTGCACTTGTTGATCTCATCAGCTCCCGTGACTTCAATGACCATCTCTATGCTAAGGATCCTCCAATTTAATTTCCTAAACTCTCCCGCAAGGTCCAGTCTCACAGCTCCAGCTGCTTTTCATCTCAAAACTGGATGTCCAGGAAACATAAACTCATCATGGACTTATCTTTTCCAGGGAATTCTCCCCTCCTGCAAACTTTCCTGTAGTGTCCATCATCCTCACAGTTCCCTCGGCTCACAGCCTCCAGGTAACCCTGACTTCCTCATCCCCTGTGGCTCCCTCACCTCCCAAGCCCAAGCTGTTGCCAAAGCCCCTCTATTTCACCTTTAAAACGTAGGCTTTTTGTCTTGTGTCAGGCTCCCAGCCCCCCGCCAGCCCCGGAGCCGCGCGCTGCCCCCCGGCCCCGCTCAGAGCCCTCTCCCCTCTGAGACAGGAGACAGTGTCGCGGTGCCCCTTCCAGCCCCTGGGACGGCGCCCCCCGATCCGGCTCTGCTTCTTTAATGGCTTCTGGGGAACCACAGATGGTCCCTCGGCCTGTCGAGATCTTCCTTCCGGCCCGCGTCCCCGTGAAGCCTCCTCCGACAGCTAAGCTCCTGGGCTGCGTCTCCTTCCCCAGATTTCCCGGGGAGTTTCTCTGCATCTCTGCTTCTCCCTTATGTCCCCCTCGCGTCCCCCTCGTTTGATGTGTAGCTTCCCCCAGAACACGTCCGACTCCAGGGCAGCCTCCGCACGGCCGCCGTGAATGTCTGCATGGTTAACCATCTCATTAATAAGGTCAGCGTGTGGTCAGCGGGACAGTCAGTGACCCTCTGGGATGCTACAGACCGGCCATGGGGGCCTGAGTGTATGCGGCTCTGCAAGGGGGGCTCCTGAGAGTGGGCCCCCGAACCCGGCTGGGGTGGGCAGGGGAGCCTTTGCTCCGATAGCCCCAGCAGGGGCTGAAGCTCCAGAGGCTTAGAGCTGGGCCCTGCCCTGCGGCCGTCACTGCCGCCAACTCCTGCCCCTCCCCCTCCCTCACTCGGGTCCAGCGAGCGACAATCAGGGCAGGAGAGGGACCGGGAGAGACTTCCTGTGGGAGATGGGGTTTTAGTTGGGACTTGGAATGCAGGGAGATCAGCAGTCAGGGCAGGAGGGAGTGTGCCAGGCTAAGGTAAAAAAATTTAAAAAGAGGAAAGGGAAGGGGTAAAAATAGATTAAAAAAATGGAAGAGCCGGGGCAGCCAGGTGGTGCAGGGGATGGAGCCCTGGCCGCCAAGTCAGGAGGACCTGAGTTCAAATCTGGCCTCAGACACTTAACACTTCTGGCTGTGTGACCCTGGGCAAGTCACTCAACCCCAACTGCCTCAAAAAAAAAAAAAAAAAAAAAAGGACCAACCTCGCCCCACTCTCCTGTGTTCCTGTGACCCTGCCAGCAGTCTGGCGCAGGTCCTCATCCTGTACCTGAATTACTGAAACAATCCGCTGCGGAGGAGGGAGGGAATGAGGAAGGCTGGGCAGCGTTGCTCCCCTGGACTCCCCTCTCTCCAGTCTCTTCTCTCTGAAGCCCCCAAGAGACACTGCGCCATCCAGCCCTGGCCGCGGGGACCCGAGGCTCCCCAGGCTCTCCACACTGCCCGCCACTGAGGGGGCCCAACAGAGAACAAACCTAAATCAGGGGATTGTGGCTCTCCCTCCCACCCACCCCCGCCCAGCTCTACTAACTTTTTAAAATAAAATAAGGAGAGATATCGCCCACTCTACCCCCCCTCAAAGAATATCCCATTAAGGGAGGGAGGGAGAAGGTAGGGGAGATAATCCAAATTGCATTTTGTGGAGAAATATCTAAAATACCTTCAGCCAATTATACAAATAAGTATTGGATTTTAAAGACTGTGTCTGAACTTTCAGTACATCTTTTATACTTGAACCATTGTTAGCTGAATTCCATGGGCGTGTTGAGATCTTTCTTTTTTCTGTAATAGTTCTTGGAAGTGATGTGTTGTTGTTTTTTTGCCCACAGGGCTTGTGCCAAGACAATCAGAGTTTTTTGGAAGCAGTGTTTTCTTTGTTTTTTTTTTTTTTTTTAAAACACTGTATTTCTTATTTTGATATTTTTAATGCCGGGGATGAATGCCAACTTTCAGACAGTACCCACTTAGCTGTCTGCATTTTTTCTCAATGCCAATCCTCCATTCTTCCTCCAGATATCTTTGGTAGGAACAAACATTCTCATCCTATTTAGCCTACCTAGATTTCTCATGACGAGTTGATTTGCACGTCCTGTGGTTCTGTTTATTGATCAGTAGAGATGAAAAAAAAAAAAGTTCATTGCAGTTTCAGTTTCTCTTCCATTCTGTATCACAGACACAAAACATCAGTCATTGGAAAATAAAAAAAAAAAAAAACAGAAAATAAAATGTACAATGGATGTATTGAAATATATATAATTGTATGAATGGTGCAATAGTAATAACATTAAACAATTAACAATTTTTTTGCTGGTGGGTCTGCCTGCCTCGAGCTTCTCCCCATTCCAATCCATCCTCCAGCCACTAAAAGTGACTTTTCCTAAAGTCCCCCCCAGTCTTCGCTTTACATACTCCAGGGGCTCCTATCGCCTCCAGGTTCAAATATAAAGTGCTCTGTTTGGAATTCAAAACTGTTCATAACCAGTCACCTTGAAGAGGGAACCCAGGGCTGAAAATCCTTAAAGGAGAAAACCGCCTTGGACTCTGGCTCAGTGAGGGGACCCGCCCCAAGCACAAACAGTTTCATCTTTGTTATCGGGGTTTGGCCGGCTCAGCCTGAAACCCACTGAATTCAATTCCAATTTTAGCCCTGAATATTATTGTTCTGTAAGAAGTGACCAATAGGATGATTTCAGGAAGGCCTGGAGACACTTACATGAACTGATGTATTCTGATGGACGCGGCCATCTCCAGCAATGAGATGTATCAGATCAGTTCCAATAGAGCAGTAACTGAACCAGCTACGCCCAGCGAAAGAGCTCTGGGAGATGACTAAGAACCATTACATACAACTCCCAATCCCTCTGTTTTTGTCCGCCTACATTTTTTATTTCCTTCACAGATTAATTGTACACTATTTCAGAGTCCGATTCTTTTTGTACAGCAAAATAACTGTGTGGACATGTTACTTGTATTGTATTTAACTAATATTTTAACATATATTTTAAAAACTTTTAATCATTTTCTATTTATTTATTTATATTATAGCTTCTTATTTACAAGTTATATACATGGGTAATTTTTTAGCATTGACAATGGCCAAACCTTTTGTTCCAATTTTTCCCCTCCTTCCCCCCAACCCCTTCCCCAGATGGCAGGTTCCCCCGGTTAAGGGGAAAAATTGGAACAAAAGGTTTGGCCACTGTCAATGCTGAAAAATTACCCATGCATATAATTTGTAAATAAAAAGGTATAATAAAAAAAATTTAGCCCTAGCTGAAACCCAGCAAGAGCCAACCTGGGACTCCACCCCCGAGCCCCTTCAGCTTGTAGCCAAAGCCCCTATTATAGAGCCCTCTCTTTGCAGAGGTTCCCAACATGCCAGCCCTACGCCGGGCACCCCAGGGCCTCTGCCCACTGGAATGCTGTTTCCTGTGCCCTCTTCTCTCCACGCTCACCTGTTCCCTTAACCAGAACCTTGCTTCCAATCCCCATAATAAACCTCTTTTACTAATGGAGGTTTTCGGGTCTGTAAATTCCTTTGCAGAGGAGCTTGTGCGGCCAGAAGGGAATCCTCACAACTCTCTGCCCTTCGCCGCCGCTAGACCTTATTTAACCCCCCGACCGCCAGAGACCCTCACTTTATTTGGGTTCCCCCCATCTAAACCTCATCAGTCTGACATCTTGCTCCCCAACCTCCATTTTGCCGCTGGCCTTTTCTCTGGGTGTCCCAGCCTGGAACACGCTTCCTCTTGACTCCAGCCACCGACTCCCTTGGTTTGATCCAAGTCCCAGCTCGGAGACACAAACGGCTCTGGGGCTGGGGTGTTATGCTGAAAGGAAGGCATCCCGTCGGTGAGGGGCCTTGTGCCCCCTCCCAGCCGCCAGTGAGGTCGAGCACCTCCCTTTGACCTCCAGAATAAATGATAAAATCCCCCTTTTGCATGTAAAGCCTCAGCCTTGTCTCCTGCGGTGGTCTGCCCATTAACACGAGAACTTCAGGGCAGGGGCTGTTTTTTAGGCCCGATTCCCCCAGCCCTCGGCAGAGGGGCTGCCCACGGTAACTACCGCACTGACGGAACGGCCCCGGCTTGTGGGGTAGGGGTGGGGGACATCGACAGGTGATATTTGTGCCCAGACAGATTTTTTCCTCCAAACAGGAAATCAAGTTGTTTTTGTTGTTTTTTGCATGGAAGTGATATTTGTTTACATTTTTACTTTAATTAGAGCTGGAGGTAGTGGCGGTACCTCGGACACTGACCGGCGGGCCACGAGCTCTGGCATCCTAGATGGAAGTGGGCCCAAAGCGCTAAGCTGCCGGTGGACTCTGGCAGTGGGCCCAGAGCGGCCCCCGGCCCCCTGCGGAGACTGCACGGCTGAGTTTCCCAGTGGGGATCGCGGGGGTTCTGCCCTTCCCGCCCTGGGGAGGCGGCAGGAGCCAGGCCCCGCTTGCTGAGTTATGGGATTCCGAAGGCCGACCTTTGGGGCCCAGGAAGCGTTCTGCCATGTTGCCGAGGCGCCTAGGAGCAGGGAGTGGGGAGGTGTGGTCATGGCAACGGTGAGCGAGGGTCACAGCCGGCGGCCACGGGAGTGGGACGGCCCGATCCTCCTCCCATCGGCGGACACAGCCCACGGGTGCTTCCCCCAACGGTGACTGGGCACTGCCTACTGTCCCCGCGCTGGCCGATCACCACCGAGGCTGAAGGGCATAATAAACCGGAGCTCTTTCCCACCCCAGGAGACGCCGCCTCTGAGATCAAAGGGCTCACATGCTTTGAGCTTACAGATGGCTCCAACATCTAATAATGATTTCTTTAAGATACGTGATTTATTATTCTATTAAATATTAATTTGCTGAGTCAAAAATTAGAACAATATAGAAACTGGTCTTTGATATGGTTTCAATTGGACCTATTTTATCTTTTTGGAAATCATTTTCATAAATTGGGCTCATAAATTGGGACAGATACAATGAAGAACCAAGGAAGCAGTAAAGACCATAGACGCGCCCCCAGGTACCTTCCGAAACTTCTTTTTTAGACTCTCATTTGCAAAAGTCCAATTGGAGAAACTTAGAATTGAAAAACCACCACCTAGGGATCCCTGAAAGCCAGTTTGAGGACTCTTGGGTGGGCAGCCGTGGCCTATTGTAGTAAGGAAGAAGATACTGGCAGATCTACTTACACTAAAGTGCCATCTTACACCGGCTTCGTAATTGTTCCCAGCCGCCTATCTCTAGTTCTCAGCTTTTTTTTTTTTGAGGCAGTTGGGGTTGAGTGACTTGCCCAGGGTCACACAGCCAGAAGTGTTAAGTGTCTGAGGCCAGATTTGAACTCAGGTCCTCCTGACTTGGCGGCCAGGGCTCCATCCCCTGCGCCACCTGGCTGCCCCGGCTCTTCCATTTTTTTAATCTATTTTTACCCCTTCCCTTTCCTCTTTTTAAATTTTTTTACCTTAGCCTGGCACACTCTCCCTCCTGCCCTGACTGCTGATCTCCCTGCATTCCAAGTCCCAGCTAAAACCCCATCTCCCACAGGAAGTCTCTCCCGGTCCCTCTCCTGCCCTGATTGTCGCTCGCTGGACCCGAGGGAGGGAGGGGAAGGGGCAGGAGTTGGCGGCAGTGACGGCCGCAGGGCAGGGCCCAGCTCTAAGCCTCTGGAGCTTCAGCCCCTGCTGGGGCTATGGGAGCAAAGGCTCCCCTGCCCACCCCAGCCGGGTTCGGGGGCCCACTCTCAGGAGCCCCCCTTGCAGAGCCGCATACACTCAGGGCCCCCCATGGCCGGTCTGTAGCATCCCAGAGGGTCACTGACTGTCCCGCTGACCACACGCTGACCTTATTGAGATGGTCAATCATGCAGACATTCACGGCGGCCGTGCGGAGGCTGCCCTGGAGTCGGACGTGTTCTGGGGGAAGCTACACATCAAACGAGGGGGACGCGAGGGGGACGTAAGGGAGAAGGCACCGAGCGTAAAGCAGAGATGCAGAGAAACTCCCCGGGAAATCTGGGGAAGGAGACGCAGCCCAGGAGCTTAGCTGTCGGAGGAGGCTTCACGGGGACGCGGGCCGGAAGGAAGATCTCGACAGGCCGAGGGACCATCTGTGGTTCCCCAGAAGCCATTAAAGAAGCAGAGCCGGATCGGGGGGCGCCGTCCCAGGGGCTGGAAGGGGCACCGCGACACTGTCTCCTGTCTCAGAGGGGAGAGGGCTCTGAGCGGGGCCCGGGGGGCAGCGCGCGGCTCCGGGGCTGGCGGGGGGCTGGGAGCCTGACACAAGACAAAAAGCCCACACTGTCCGAGCGAGGACCCTTCCCTCTCCCCCACAGGGGCCGCAATCTGTGAGACTCAAGGAGGCGGGTGAAGCGGCCTTTATTTCTGAGAACTCTCGGGGGGACAGAAGCGTGTGGGGAGGACGGTCGGGGCTCTGGTTGGAACGTTGTCTTCCTGCCATCCCCGGGGTGTCGGAGGGCGGGCCGTGGGGTCCCCGGCACCCGCAGGCCGCCATTTCTAGATGCTCTTGTGTGCAAGGTAGCCTCCAAGCACCGACCCTACGGAACCCAGAACAGTGCTTGTTGCTGTGGACAGGCCGGCAGCCCCTGTGGGGAGAGGGATCAGAACAGCAGTGAGTCAGGGCGCAGGGCGGCGGGGAGATGCCACCAGGACCCCGAGAGAGGGCTGGGGCCGGCCTAGGACTGCCTGGAGGAAGGGGGGATTTAATGTAGGGGCTGAAGAGCGCTCAGTTTGGCCCAGGGCAGAGCCAGAGGCAAGGGGAGAGCTGTGGAGGCAGATTTGGGCTCTCGGAGAGCTCTCCCACACTGGGACTGACCCAGGGGAGGGCCACAGGGCCGGGTCTCCGGGGCCACAGCCAGGGCCCTTTCTGCTCTGTGCTCCCGCAGAGGAAGGCCTCGGGAGGTGCTACAGGAAGGACTCTTGTCCTGCTGACTGCCCAGGGGGGTCTCTGAGCTTCTGCCCAGCCCCGGGAGTCTGGGGTTCTTTGCTGACCCCAACGAAAGGGATCACAGCCAGGGAGAACCTTCAGGCAGGGAAAGGCCGCATTTCAAGGGCTAGGGGTTGGAGGAAGGCCGAGGGTCCCCCCCACTCACCCACAGACTGCAGCACGGCTACCAGGCTGCCCGCCGCGACCCCTCCGCCATTTGCAACAGCTGCTGCTGACATCATATTCGCGGCCATGGAGCCGGCGGCGATGCCGAGCTTGGTGAAGCCCACGACTCCCAGGGTCACAGGGACGACACTCGGAGCTAGGACTGGGGGAGAAGAGGCTGGTTGGGAAGCCGGCAGGGTCTCCGAGCCCCCTCCCACCACCACCCAGCCCTCCTGCCCCTGCCCCAGCACTCGGGGCCGAGAGGGGAACAGCTGAAGTGAGGAGGAAGATGAGGAAAGAGGGATGGGAGGAGGGAACCGAGGAGCGTTTCACCCGCAGCCATATGCCTTTGATTCATGTCTAGATCCCCTTGGGTCCCCCCCTTCAAGCACTCAGATCAGCAAATCCTTGAATATGGATTATTTTTATTTTATTTTTTGTATTTATTCTTTATATTATACTTTTATGTAATATTTATTTATTTTATCTGACAGAAAACAAAGTGGGATCCATAAACAGGGAGGTAATTTTTCTTGAGTGGACTGACTCACCTGTTCTTTTGACCAAGCCCACAGGAGTTGCTCAAAAAATGCTTACTTGCTTCACCTTCTAGAAGGACTTAAATTGTTCTCTAGATTTATAATGACCTAAATTGACCTTACGCTCAAAAGTTGAAAGAATTCCAAGTTGTTAGAGAAGACTCTACCTTCTTCTAGTTTAGCTTCCTAGGGACCTGTAGAGTCCACCAGATTTAGAGCTATCATCCAGGGAGGGATTAGCAAGATTTGTGTGTGTGTGTAAATAAATAGTCTTTTATATTTTCCAATTACATGTAAAGATAATTTTCAATGTTCATTTTTATAAAATTTTGAATTCCAGATTTTCTCTTCCTTTCCTCACTTCTCCCCAAGAGAGCAAACAATCTCATATAGATTATATATGTGCAATCATGGGTACATATTTCCACATTAGTCATGTTGTGAAAGAAGAAACAGAACAAAAGAGAAAAGTCATAAAAAACAAACAAACAAAGAAGTGAAAATAGTATGCTTTTTTCTGCCTTCAGTTTCCATAGTTGTTTCTCTGAATGTGGACAGCATTTTCCACAATGAGTCTTTTGGAATTGTCACGGATCACTTTTTCCGAGAACAGTTAAGTGAATGATAACTGATCATCACATAACCTTCTTGTAGCCGTGTACAATGATCTCCTGGTCCTGCTCATTTCACTCAGCATCAGTTCATGTAAGTCTCTCCAAGCCTCTCTGAAGTCATCCTGCTGCTCGTTTCTTACAGAACAATAATATTCCATAACATTCATATACCATAACTTATTCAGCCATTCTCCAATTGATGGGCATCCACGCAGTTTCCAGCTATAAAAATTGTTTTCCATCTTTCTGCTTTTCCTTCTAATCTTGATTGTATTGGTTTTTTGTAAACCTTTTTTTTTTTTAATAATAGCTTTTTATTTTCAAAATACATGCAAAAATAGCTTTCAATATTCAGGAAATGAGCAGATATTCAGTGGACCAATATTCAATGATATTCAATGATATTCAATGATATTCAATGATATTCAATGACCAATATTCAGTGGAATGAGCAGAACCAGGAGATCACTGTATACAGCAACAACAAGATTATGTGATGATCAATTCTGATGAACTTGGTTCTCTTCAACAATGAGATGATTCAGACCAGTTCCAATTGTTCAGTAATGAAGAGAGTCATCTACACTAAGATGACTGTGGGAACTGAGTTTGGATCATAACATAGTGTTTTCACTCTTTTTGTTGTGGTTTGTTTGAATTTTATTTTCTTTCTCACTTTTTTCCTTTTTTATCTGAGTTTTCTTGTGCAGCAAGATAACTGTATAAATATGTATATCTATATTGGATTTACATTTATTTTTGTCATGTTTAACATAATATTGGATTATTTGCCATTGAGGAAAGAGGGTGAAGAAGGGGTGGAAAATTGGAACATAACGTTTTGTAATGTTGAAAAATTATCCTTGAATATTTTTTTTAAATTCAAGCTTTTTATTTTATTTTATTTTTTTGCTGAGGCAGTTGGGGTTAAGTGACTTATCCAGGGTCACACAGCTAGGAAGTATTAAGTGTCTGAGACCAGATTTAAATTCAGGTCTTCCTGACTCCAGGGCTGCTCTCTCCACTGTGCCACCTAGCTGCCCCTTTGGATATGTTTTGAAAATAAAAAGTTTCAATAAAAACAAACAAAAATTCACCCTTGCAAAAACCTCGTGTTTGAAATTTTTTTCCCTCTATTTCCCCATCCCCTCTCCTCTAGACAGCAAATAATATAGGTTAAACATGTGCAATTCTTCTAAGCATATTTCTATATTTATCATGCTTGTGCAGAAACCTTTTAACTTAATGTAATCAAAATGATCTATTTTGCATCTCATAACGTTCCCTATCTCTTGTTGGAGCATAAATTTTTCCCTTCTCCATAGATACAATAAACTATTCCCTGCTCTCCTAATTTACATATAGTATCACCCTTTATGTCTAAATCATGTGCCCATTTTGACTTTATCTTAATATACAGTTTCAGATGCTGATCAATGCCTAGTTTCTACAATAACTATTTTCCCAGAAGTTTTTGTTAAACAGTGAGTTCTTATCTCAGAAGCTGGAGACTTTGGGTTTATCAAACAGTAGATTACTAATAGTCATTTTCTCCTATCTATTCCATTGATCCACCATTCTATTTCTTAGCCAGTACCGAGTGGTTTTGATGACTGCTGCTTTATAATACAGCTTTAGATCTGGAATGGCTAGGTCATCTTCCTTTGCATTTTTTCCATGACTTCCCTTGATATTCTTGAGCTTTTATTCTTCCAGATGAATTCTATTATTATTTTTTCTAGCTTTATACAATAATTTTTGGTAGTTTGGCATGCCACTGGATAATTATTTTAGGTAGAATTGTCATTTTTATTATATTAACTTGGTCTCCCCATAAGCAATTGATATTTTTTCAGTTGCTTAGATCTGACTTTATTTCATGAAAAGTATTTTGGGATTGTTAGTATGGCTTCTTGCACATTTTCCTTGGTGCTGATGCTGTGGACCTTGGATCTCACTAGTGTAAAGAGCACACCCTCTACCAATGTCCAGGCTAAATGACCCGTCTAGGACGACAGATGTGTCAGGCAGGACTGTGACCCTGGTCAGAATTCGTCCCAAGGGGACCTCTCTTAGGTAATACCTGGCCCAACAGAGACCTCAAAAAATAAATGCTGAAATCCTCCCGCTCCTCATTTCTTTTAGCACAATACTATTCCATCACAACCATATCCCACAGCTTGTTCAGCCATTCCCCAATAGAAGCTTGCTATCTGCCAGAGAAGTAACGGATGTTGTCTGAACAGACTGAAGCATTCTTACTTCCTCTGTCTCTGTCTCTGTCTCTAATTTTCTCTCTCTCTAATTCTCTCTCTGTGTCTCTGTCTCTGTTTCTCTCTCCCTCCCTGTCTCTCTCTGTGTCTCTGTCTCTGTTTCTCCCTCCCTCCCTCCCTGTCTCTCTCTGTCTCTCTCTGTGTCTCTGTCTGTTTCTCCCTCCTTCCCTCCCTCCCTGTCTCTCTCTGTGTCTCTGTCTCTGTTTCTCCATCCCTCCCTCCCTCCCTGTCTCTCTCTGTGTCTCTCTCTCCCTCCCTCCCTGTCTCTCTCTGTTCTCTCTCTCCCTCCCTCCCTGTCTCTCCCTGTCTCTCTCTGTGTCTGTTTCTCCCTCCCTCCCTCCCTGTCTCTCTCTGTGTCTCTCTCCCTCCCTCCCTGTCTCTCCCTGTCTCTCTCTGTGTCTCTCTCCCTCCCTCCCTCCCTCCCTGTCTCTCTCTGTGTCTCTGTCTCTGTTTCTCTCTCCCTCCCTCCCTGTCTCTCTCTGTGTCTCTGTTTCTCCATCCATCCCTCCCTCCCTCCCTGTCTCTCTCTGAGTCTCTCTCCCTCCCTCCCTGTCTCTCTCTGTGTCTCTCTCCTCTCTCCCTCCCTCCCTGTCTCTCCCTGTCTCTCTCTGTGTCTCTCTCCCTCCCTCCCTCCCTCCCTGTCTCTCTCTGTGTCTCTGTCTCTGTTTCTCTCTCCCTCCCTCCCTGTCTCTCTCTGAGTCTCTCTCCCTCCCTCCCTGTCTCTCTCTGTGTCTCTCTCCCTCCCTCCCTCCCTGTCTCTCCCTGTCTCTCTCTGTGTCTGTTTCTCTCTCCCTCCCTCCCTGTCTCTCTGTGTCTCTGTCTCTGTTTCTCCATCCCTCCCTCCCTCCCTGTCTCTCTGTTTCTCTCTCCCTCCCTCCCTCCCTGTCTCTCCCTGTCTCTCTGTGTCTCTGTCTCTGTTTCTCTCTCCCTTCCTCCCTGTCTCTCTGTGTCTCTCTCCCTCCCTCCCTCCCTGTCTCTCTGTGTCTCTGTCTCTGTTTCTCTCTCCCTTCCTCCCTGTCTCTCTGTGTCTCTCTCCCTCCCTCCCTCCCTCCCTGTCTCTCTGTGTCTCTCTCCCTCCCTCCCTCCGTCTCTCTCTCTGTCTCTGTTTCTCCATCCCTCCCTCCCTCCCTCCCTGTCTCTCTCTGTGTCTCTCTCTCCCTCCCTCCTGTCTCTCTCTGTTCTCTCTCCCTCCCTCCCTGTCTCTCTCTGTGTCTCTCTCCCTCCCTCTCTCCCTGTCTCTCTCTGTGTCTGTTTCTCTCTCCCTCCCTCCTCCCTCCCTGTCTCTCTCTGTTTCTCTCTCCCTCCCTCCCTGTCTCTCTCTGTGTCTCTCTCCCTCCCTCTCTCCCTGTCTCTCTCTGTGTCTGTTTCTCTCTCCCTCCCTCCCTCCCTGTCTCTCTCTGTGTCTCTCTCCCTCCCTCTCTCCCTGTCTCTCTCTGTGTCTGTCTCTCTCTCCCTCCCTCCCTGTCTCTCTCTGTGTCTCTCTCCCTCCCTCTCTCCCTGTCTCTCTCTGTGTCTGTTTCTCTCTCCCTCCCTCCCTGTCTCTCTGTGTCTCTCTCCCTCCCTCCCTCCCTCCCTGTCTCTCTCTGTGTCTCTCTCCCTCCCTCTCTCCTGTCTCTCTCTGTCTGTTTCTCTCTCCTCCCTCCCTGTCTCTCTGTGTCTCTCTCCCTCCCTCCCTCCCTCCCTGTCTCTCTCTGTGTCTCTCTCCCTCCCTCCCTCCCTCCCTGTCTCTCTCTGTGTCTCTGTCTCTGTTTCTCTCTCCCTCCCTCCCTGTCTCTCCCTGTCTCTCTGTGTCTGTTTCTCTCTCCCTCCCTCCCTGTCTCTCTCTGTGTCTCTGTGTCTGTTTCTCCATCCCTCCCTCCCTCCCTCCTCCCTGTCTCTCTCTGTGTCTCTCTCCCTCCCTCCCTCCCTGTCTCTCCCTGTCTCTCTCTGTGTCTGTTCTCTCTCCCTCCTCCTGTCTCTCTCTGTGTCTCTGTGTCTGTTTCTCCATCCCTCCCTCCCTCCCTCTCCCTGTCTCTCTCTGTGTCTCTCTCCCCCCTCCCTCCCTGTCTCTCCTGTCTCTCTCTGTGTCTGTTTCTCTCTCTCCCTCCTCCCTGTCTCTCTCTGTGTCTCTGTCTCTGTTTCTCCCTCCCTCCCTCCCTGTCTCTCTCTGTCTCTCTCTGTGTCTCTGTGTCTGTTCTCTCTCCCTCCCTCTCTCCTGTCTCTCTCTGTGTCTCTGTCTCTGTTTCTCCATCCCTCCCTCCCTCCCTCCCTCCCTCCCTGTCTCTCTCTGTGTCTCTCTCCCTCCCTCCCTCCCTGTCTCTCCCTGTCTCTCTCTGTGTCTGTTTCTCTCTCCCTCCCTCCCTGTCTCTCTCTGTTTCTCTCTCCCTCCCTCCCTCCCTGTCTCTCTCTAATTCTCTTCCTCATTGCTGACCTTCTGGGGGAGGCGGCAGAGAGGGAGGGGGGAGGGACAGAATGTGAAACTCAAAACTTTTTTTAAAAAGTTAAAAATTGTGCTTAAACACATAATTGAGGGAAAATATTACAAAACATGATGAATTCAATAAGTTGAGGGAGAAGTTGAGGGGGAGGAAGGAAGGAGTCAGAAACGAAACTGGGTTTGTCTCGTTAAATTGTTTGCTGTAAAGCTAGAGTTCTGTGGTTCTTTGGGAAGGGGCGAGAATGCCCAACAAAACCCAGCCCCACAACCCAGCTTTTTAAAGGAGGCCCGAGGAGCGGGGGCGCCGAAGCCGTACTCACCGCCTCCAGCCACCGCCCCCAGAGCTAGCAGGGCCGCCTTCTGCATGTTCGACAGTCGCGACTGGGCCGAAGCGTCCTTTCCCTCTGGCATCTGGAACTGGGATGGGCGCTGTCCCGCTCCCTTCGGGCCTGGAGAAGTAGGAGGATGTCCGGGGGAAATGGGCGGAGGCGCTGCTTAGCCCAGCCCCGGCCCTCCCCTTCTCAGTCCCACCTACGGACTTCCCAGGCTTGCTTTTAGGGCCCAGGAAAATTTGTTTTCCCGGAAGCTTTTCCAGCCGCTTTCATTCCAGTGTTTTCCTTCTGTTATCTTTCATCCATCCATCCATTTCTTCCATCTCCCTTCTGTAATCTTCCATCTATCTTTCATCTATCCATCCATCTCTTCCATCTCCCTTCTGTAATCTTCCATCTATCTTTCATCTATCCATCCATCTCTTCCATCTCCCTTCTGTAATCTTCCATCTATCTTTCATCTATCCATCCATCTCTTCCATCTCCCTTCTGTAATCTTCCATCTATCTTTCATCTATCCATCCATCTCTTCCATCTCCCTTCTGTAATCTTCCATCTATCTTTCATCTATCCATCCATCTCTTCCATCTCCCTTCTGTAATCTTCCATCTATCTTTCATCTATCCATCCATCTCTTCCATCTCCCTTCTGTAATCTTCTATCTATCCATCCATCTCTTCCATCTCCCTTCTGTAATCTTCCATCTATCTTTCATCTATCCATCCATCTCTTCCATCTCCCTTCTGTTATCTTCCATCTATCTTTCATTTATCTGTCTATCCCTTGTTATCTTCCATCCATCTATCTGTCTATTCATTCTGTTATCTTCTATCTTTCATCTATGCATCCATCTCTTCCATCTCCCTTCTGTTATCTTCCATCTATCTTTCATATCCATCCATCTCCTCCATCTGTCTATCCCTTCCGTTATCTTTTATCCATCTTGTTTTGTAGATGTTTGCACATCGTCTCCCCCATTCCACTGTAGGCTCTTTTGAGGGCACTGACTGCCTTTTAGCCCTTTTTATACCCCTGGAGCTCAGCTCAAAGAGCGGGCACAGGTGCCAGCTAGGAAAGGGAAGGGAATTCCCAAAGACAGGGTGACTGTGATGGTTGGTCAGTAAGGGTCTCCTGGCTCAGATCAGAGACTTCCTAAAAGGAGGAACATGAGAACAGCGAATGAGATTTCTGAGAATAGTGTGGGGCTCCGTAAAGGAGAGGCCTCGTTGACCTGAGCCTAGGTATACGTTTCTCAACAATCCACACCACTGGGGGCTGAAGCAAAGTAGGAGAAGCAGAAACCTCGGTTCAAATACTGCCGGGGATGCTTAATGGGCCATAGGACACTGGATGCGGCACTGAACCTCTCTGAACTCAAAACCTCAGAGTTGGGTTTTTTTCCGGGAGATGACAAACGTTCAAATGGCTTAGTTCCTTCAGATATGAAAGTGGACGGAGCGGGCTTCTGAGCTGGTCTGAATCTCTGCTGATCCCAGGAAGTGTTGCCTGGGAATGTCCGTGTGTCATTCTGACACACCCTGACGGTCCAGCCTGCCTTCATTGTCAGGAATCACGCAGATTTTGACGGAGTCCAGCTCCCTTTGCCACACACAAAAGTAGGCTGAGTGTCTCAGTAGCCTTCTGAAGGCATCCTCAACTCCTCCTGCCCCATCACGCTCACTAGACGTAATCCCACGCAAGTTTGCTCTGCATGAGGACCCTCCTCATTCTTTGGATCCTGCCTTTTCTTACACTCACCCTCTTACTTTAAAAAGTCCCCTTCACTCACAGCCCACTGATCTTTCATTTTTGATTTTGCCCGTGAGCTTTTTCACGTCACTAAAGGGCCTTTGTAACCATAACAACGCCTGATGTGAATTCTCCACATTTTGAACTGCTTTCCCATAACCTGCTACTTCATTACTCTCCAGGGAGAAGGATGGGGAGTGGGGCTGGTTCAACAGGTCCTTTCCTTGTTGGGAGAAAAACATAAAACGAGCCATTTCTGGAGCTCTTGGGCCCCCCAGGGGAGCCGCCGTGAGCTGGGATAAAGGTAGCAGAGCAGCCATCATAGAGATGTTGGACTGCATACTAAATGGAATTTGAATCTCCTCTTGGTCACTTCTCAGCTGAATGACTTTTGAGAAGTCCCCAAACTCAGTTTGGAGAGGTCCCTAGAAGGCCTCAAGGATCTTCCACCCTTAGCTACATGACCACAAAATCATAAGATTTCAAGCTAGATGGGCTTGATCATTTGTTTCAACTAATTTTACAGATGAAGAAACAGAGGGCCAGTGAGAAGGGACGGTTTCTGTCCACAGCAGTAGCTGGTAATAGAGTTGGTCATCTGATTCCAAATATGGAGCTCTTGTTGAAACCGTAATGTCGTGGGGAACTGGGCCCTGGGTTGAGTTCTCCGTATCCCAGTCTTGGAAGGCAGGATGTCTAAGCCTGTCCAGCCCTCAGCCTTCTCTTGGCCCCACTTGCTGGGAGCTGGGACTCTTCCAACTAAAAAGGTAATTTCTCAGGTTTCTAGCTCAACTCTGGGGATGCCGATGTTTCCTCTCCTTCCTGCCTTTGACTTGGGTAGCAACAGGTAGGGTGGGAGGTGGGTGACTGGTTTTTTGGGGGGCTTAGAGCTTTTCTGGACTTTCAGGTATCACAAAAATCCTAGGGGCCAGAAAAAGGGTAGAAGACCCAGAGTGAGCCACCAGGAGACTGACTGCCCAGCCCTCTCACATTTCCCACTTCCCTCACATGCCCTCAGTGCAGTGATACTGGTCTGGATGTTCCTCATCCCTTGGCCCCGGGGGTTTTCACTGGTCGTCCCTAGGCCTGGAAGGCTCTAGCTCCTGCCAGCCCTGCTACAAGAGGCCTTTAACAGTGGCTCTTAAATCTAGTGCTTTCCTTCTACCGATTCTTTCCTGCTTGTCCTGTCCATAGAGCATGTCTACATAGTTGTTTGCATGTTGTGTTCCTCCATTTGATTGAGCTCCTTGAGGGCAGGGCTTTTACCTTATTTTGAACTATGATACCCGCAACAATGGCAGGTTCGGTTGTTTTCAGTCACGTCTGGCTCTTCGTGACCCCATTTGGGGTTTTCTTGGCAGATGATGAAGTGATTTGACATTTCCTTCTCCAGCTCATTTTACAGATTAGGAAACTGAGGCAAAGAGGGTGAAGTGACTTGCCCAGAGCCACACAGCTAGAGTTGGAGATCAGATGAACTCAGGAAGATAGATGAGACTTCCTAACTCCAGGCGCAGCGCTCTGTCCACTGTCCTGGTAACAGCCATTTAATAAATGTTACTGATTAACTGGTGGGTGAGATCATGGGAGAGGAAAAAGGTGGAAGGAGATAACTGAAACCAGCCCTGGGTGACTGAACATCTGGGATAGCTGTGTTCCCTTTTTTCCCTTTGGCTTTCTGTGTTCATGGCTTTAAAACTAATAACATATCCCCTTTACATTACCACATTTTGCAACTGGAAAGGCAGACTATGGGCAAAGGTGATGGAAAACATATTTTTAGAATTCTGGCCTCCCAACTCCATCAGAAGTCTGTATCGTGCCACGAAAGACTGGATTAAGAAAATCAGAAATAATGTGACTAATGCAGTGTTTGACAAAATGAAAAACACCTATTTCTTAGGAAAGAACTCATGATTTAAAAGCTGGGAAAACTGGAGAGCAGTATGGCCAAAATTAGGTTTTGACCAACACCTTATACCACATTCCACAATATATTGTAAATAAACGCATGGCCTTTTGCACTATTTGCCTTTTAATTGTACTATTACATGTATTATTATATGAACTATTATGTATTAACTGTACTGTTAAAGAAGTTAGAGAAAAAGTCATATGCCTCATAGCTTTGGGAAGGAAATATATTTTTAACCAAAAAAGAGAGAGGGGCAATTACAAAAGATAACTTTTGATTACATGAAACCAAAAAGCTTTTGCAGACATTAATGAGGGCCTGCACGGAATGGCGATTAGCAAGAGGAGAGAAGGGGCTGTATTAGAGGTCTGGGCCAGAGCTTGAATATAGGGCTAAGTGAGGGAGTGGAGAGTCCAGGATGTGGTCTAGGTGGTGAGTCTGAGGGGCTGGGGTTGGCTCCTGCAGTAAACAGGGAAATGGGGGGAAGACAATGAGTTCTATTGGACAAAGTGAGTTAAAGGTGTCTGCCGGATGTTCTGAGGGGCAGAAGTGTTCAGCAGAGAGAATGGGGCAGGATGAGAATCATCAGCAAGGGGCCGATAATTAAATCCTTGGGAGCTGATGAGATCACCAAATGATGTGGCCTGGAGAAGACAAAATCCTGGGGGCTGAGGGAGGCCGGGACAGGAGAACATGCCCCAGGCAAGGGGTGACAGGAGGGGGAGAAAGGAGTTCCCCAGGAATGGCCTCTGTAAAACATGAGGCAAGGTTCTCAGGGGAGAGAAGAGCTAGGGGAAGCAAGCAGGGTGGGGTCCGCGCTTAAAGGAGGCAGAGGACGACTGACCAGCGGCTGTGAAGGCCAAGGTGAGGTGCCATAACATAAATCTGGGGCGGACCCAGGTGGAAGGGCTGCAGGATTTTCTCCACCTTCATTCAGCCCCACGGGAGGAGTAACAAAGGTGCCGAGTGGTGGGAGCGATCCAAAGCTGAGGCTTAGCTGGGTGTAATTAATGATAAGGGAGAGGAGGATTCAAGGGAGGGCAGCTTAGAGCCGAAGTGGCTCCCCAATGAATTTAGACAGAGAGGAGAGAATGGCTAGTGTAGGAGAAATGGCCTAGGAGAGATCGGGGGACTGCAGGGGACATGGCAGATGAAGGTTATGAAAGGGAAAAGCAGAGGTGAAAAGCCAACAGATGACTAGAGAAGGCAAATTTTAAAGTTCTTCAACATGGAGCCGATGCATTTGTGGGTGATGGTAAGATAAAGGCTCTGATGGTCTTTGTGTGGGCCGAGGTTGGTTAGAGTACTAGTTCATAGAAGAGTAGGTCGAGGAAGTGAATGGTGTATTTGAGGGAGAATCAATATTTATGTTGAAGTCCCCTGTTATGAGGGCAGGAATTGGGGAGGAAAGAAAAATTTTATCATTGAAGACAGAAGGGAAGTGACCTGGGGGAGGTGTGAAGTCCATACAACAGCTACAAGGATTTTGATCAGGGGGTAGATCTGAATAGCATGAACCTCAAAGTGAAGACGAAAAAGGGGAAAAACCTGAAAGTGGCAATGGGGAGCAAGGAATAGCACAACTCCCCTTGCTAAACACACCTTGCCATCCTCCCTTTCCCTGTTTAAAACCTATCTGTCAAGGCCTAGTTAAAAGTCCAGCCCTTCAGGAAATTCCCAATCATCCACTTGGCTGTCCTCTTTTCATTCTCTGATTTGAACACCTCTTTCCTCTCTTACTTAACCAGACTTCACATTGTGGTTGCTTGGACAAGCGATCTGATTACCCAAGAGCCCTGTTTGCAGATGGAGGATATGAATTTATTCCGACTGCAAATGGCTGAGTAGCCCTGTAGAAGGCCAGCAATTCCCTCCCGAGGGCAGTGGCTCAGGCCTGTTCTCCGAGATGTCCACAGGTCAGCTCAGTTAACCCCCAGGTGCTTGGGTGATAGCTCTAACCATCTGGATCTTCTCGCTCCCATCCACAAACACAAGAGTCACAGGATCTCAAAAGCTGGAAGGGACTTTCTTGGTCCTCTTGTTCCCCCTCTGGGCAAGTCCCTCCTTCCCCCCACCGGACAGTGGCCATGTGGCATCTCCTTGGAGACCACCCAGCTTTGGGCCACCTACTGTTAAAATGTTCATGATATCGAGCCAAAATTTGTCTCTTTGCAACTTATACTCATTGAAGTTCTGCCTTTTGGGGTCAGCCAGAAAAATCAAAATTTCTTTTTCACCCAATAGTCCTTGAGATGGCTGAGGACAGCTAACATCCTCCTGCACCTTCCTTTATTTAGATTAAAAGCTCCAATTCCTTCTAAGAGAAATAAAGAAGGCTGGGAGCTGTGCGAAGGGCATCCAGAGACTGCTCTTGTCTTAATTCCCATAGTTCAAAGCAGCCCTGGACTCCCATGTCAAGGCACAAAGGTGTGGTGAAGATGGAAGAAAATGTTCCCATTGCCCAGACTGAAACGACAGGAGGGGGAGGTGAGCTGGTAACTCTCAGGAAATAGCAAGCATCTGGCAACTGCTGCTGTTTTTCAGTTGTGTGTGTCTCTCTGTGACCCTATTTGGGGTTTTCTTGGCTAAGATCAGCAGTGGTCTGCCATTTCCTTTTCTGTTTATTTTATTTTATTTTTTTTGAAGATGAGGAAATGGAAGCAAACAGGATTAAGTGATTTGCCCAGGGACCCATGGCTAGCAGTGTCTGAGACCGAATATACACTCAAGGCCTCCTGATGCTAGGCCAGGCCCCACCTGACAGTGAAGCAAGCCTAGTCTTGACTCCTTGGCTGAACCTGAGAAAAACAAAAGCAAAGCAACCGGTTTCGCTCAAAATCCAATAGTTAGCAAAGAGGCACGACTACATTCAGTGGGCTACAAGAAAAATTAAATAGCATGTTTAATCATTTCACAACAAGTCTGTAGTGCAGTAGTATAAATTCTTTTATCTTAAAAAAAAAGTTTTCCCCAAAACCTCCAGCACCCAGAAACAGAGGGCAAAGCTGTCATCAGCAAGGCAGGATTGCACAAGAGGCTCCTTGCCCGAGGAGAGTTTCCAGGCAAAGAACTGGGCCCTGAAGTGTGCAAACGGGTCCAACAGACAAGGAGCGAGTTAAATGGAGAATAAACACAGTGATCCATAGTGAGAAGAGTGCTGAGGAAAGTCCTCCTCCTCACAGGCGTGATGTGCGCACAGACATGTGCACCCGCAGACCCCCAGCACTGCTACATTTCTGCCAAGTTCAGGGGCTTATTCATTCTGACGTCGGGCCCGCAGGACAGGGAGGGAGGAAGGAGGGAGCCCCGGCTATGGGAGCCTGAGCAAGCTGGCCATAAGCTAAAACCAGGGGGCACGTGGGGCACAGATGGCCGGGGCTCAGGGGAATCCACCACCACGTGAGCACCCACCGGACACTTGCTCTGAGAGCAGGCCAGGTACAGAACTAAAGGAGTGCCAGGGAGGCCGTTGCCCTGAAATGCGTGGGCTCAGCCCTGTCCTTTGGGCGGCCTTCTCCTCTTTCCTGGTGCACAACTGGAGACAAAGACTGAATGAAGTGGGTGGAAGTGGGGGACGCAGAGCTCTCTGTGCTACTGTAACGGGGTGCTGGTGGACAGTGAACGCTCCTATCTGACACAATGGGCGATGGGGGGCAGAGGGAGCGCCGGGGGCGTGAGCCTGGTCCCCACGGGGGTTCCCAGCCCATCCAAGGACCAGCGCTTCCTCCACCCACAGCCTTGCTTCATCAGTGCCTGAGGAGGAGGTTCAGCTCTTTTCATTTCAGTGAAAGGACAAATAATTTAAACACCAAAGAGTCATTTTCCAAGCTGTCCAGGGCATCAGGAAGCCGCAGTTCCCTGTGGAGGGGCAGAGGCAGAGGAAGGGTGTTGCTGCGCAACTTTTTCTGGTGGCCTCCTGGCCCAAGCTCTAGGAAAGACTCTGGAAGGGCGGTGGTGGGGGGAAGACGGGAGACAGGGCAGGCTGGGAGCTCCCCTGAAACACCACCTCGGGAAGTGCTACAGCATCCTTCCTGCCCCCCAGGCCTCACCCCAGAAGGGGTCCTGAGCTGAGCGGTTCTGAAAGGCCCTGTGGGTTGGGCGCTAAGTCCTGGCAAAGAGGGAGCCTCTTCATTCACAGTTTCCTCGGGAGTTCCTTAGAGATGTCCAGATTCAAGTACAACCAGTTCTATTCAGAATTGGGGGAGGGAGGAGAGGAAGGAGGGAATGCAGGAGAAAGAAGGGAACAAGCATGTGCATTCTCTCGCTCACACACTCACGCACTGTCTCTGAAGCGACTCTGGATCTCTCAAGCTTCCATCATCCTCTCCTCCCTAAAGCAGAGACATTTCCTGCCTTCTCCCTGCCTCCCCTGCTTCCGGTCCCTTTCAGGGGTCCGGGTTGGCTACAAGATCTCCTCTCTGGGAGTCTTGGGCTTGAGTGGAGCCTGTCCGTTGCGCAGAGAGCCATTCTGGCCACGAAGTAACCGGCCCTTCTCTCGGTCTGGCCAGGTGAAGATGGCTTCATCACTATCCAGTTCAGACTCAGAGTGCATCAGGCTACTGTTCAGGATGGGCACCTTCTGCTTGTTGCCTGTAAGGGAGTGAAGTGTAAGGAGCAAGAAGGCTGGGAGAAAAAAGAGGGAGATTTGGGGCACTACTTGTCCCAATACTCTGCCTACCATTGAGAGAACCCACGGCACTATCATGACTAGGAAGTTGCCCCAAAAACACTTAAGGGAAACACTGGGGCTAAACAAGCCACAAGTCTGGTCCAGCCACTGCAAGAACAGAGTGATCAAAGGAGCCCTGGAGTCTACAGCCCCATCTTCTCAGAGGGAATGTGCCCAAGTCAGCAGGCAGGAGGTGCTTCCAGCTTCAGGGAACTTTATTTGAATCTGGAATCACCCTGCCCACTTGGGGAAGGTGGCAAGGAACAGCGCAGCCTTCATGCATGGCTGGTAGACACCTGGTACAGATGGCTTCTCCCTTCTCCTCAGCCCCTAGCCTCATTTGGTAGCAATCTTCTTATCTATCTTTTGTTGAATGTCCAACCAAATGCATAGCAACTGTTTCAAAGCTTCTCCACTCTAACTGATCAGCCCCCCAACCTTCAGAGGCTTTGTTTTTTCTACTTTATTCAGGACTAAGTGAGTTCTTTCTTTCTTTATGTCTTAACTATTTTTTTTTTCATTTTATTCCCCCCGCTAATTTTAAATGAGGAGCTAACCTTTCCTTTCTTATTAAGAAATTATCACCAACTATGCCTAATTCCATGTCTTCTTACCTTCTTCAGGACTGGGTTCCCTAATCATGCCGTATTGCACACATTTTCTCTTCTTTTACTATTACCCCTATCAACAAAATGCTCAAGTGTCCCCTCTATCTTTAAAAAAAAGAAAGAAAGAAAGAAAGAAAGAAAGAAAGAAAGAAAGAAAGAAAGAAAGAAAGAAAGAAAGAAAGAAAGAAAGAAAGAAAGAAAGAAAGAAAAGAAAGAAGGAAAAGAAAGAAGGAAAAGAAAAAAGAAACGCAGCTTCGAGTCAGTCCCTGTTCCCTGGACTAGCCATCTCTTTTTTTCCTTTCACAAACTGTGCTTCCACTTTTCATCTCTCACTCTTAAATAACGTGTACTCTGGGTTCTGTTTCCACTATTTTCCTGAAACATCCCAATTGGGCCTTTCTCACTTCTTAGTGCTCTCCAGTGTGGATGAAACAATGATGCCATGAATTCCTCTTCCCTATTTAACATCTCTTTTCCCAGGTTCTATGCCATGAGGACTTGTGACTTTCTTCTTACTTCTCCAACAAGTCTGTGTTTTTTTCCTTCAATCATTTTCTCCTAGTGAAGGAAATATGTGGATTACCTGAAGTTCAGTCCAGGTCCTTAGAAATCTCAGCCACTCCTGTTTCAATTTCATGATCTTGAACTGTGAAGCTGCCTTCTCTGATCACGACCACATCTTGCCTTCTGTTTCTGTCCTTACTAAGACCTCTGGCCCCTCCGTTCCCCCTAGTCTCTCTCTCCCTGTGCTGGCCTTAGAGTCCTGTTGACCTCAGGGATCAACTCTGCATGTCACCCACCTTTCAATGTCTTTCTGGCTTTTCTCTTCCCCATCCACTCCCTGGCAATGACAAACCTAGTCATTTTCATTAATTCTCTCCTCTCTGCCTACTTCTTTTCAGCTTAATGCCATTGGAAGAAATTGAACAAATGTGCCAAATAGGTTCACTACAAATTTGATGTTATACAATTTCAATGGGGTGTTCAATATAGTAATGGCAATCTTTTATCTTTATGCCATTTCCATACCTATTTTTCTTCTTGGGAGATGGAAGACCTTACCTATTCTGTAAATGAGAAACAAAAGTCCATCTCATGGGAGCTCCCTCATCTCTTCTACTCTATACTTTAACACTCTCTATACCTTTTTTTTTTTTCCCCTGAGGCATTTGGGGTTAAGTGATATGCCCAGGATCACACTATTAGGAAGTGTTAAGTCTCTGAGACCAGATTTGAACTCAGGTCCTCCTGACTTCAGGGCTGGTGCTCTAACCCCTCCACCAACTAGGTGCCCCTCTACACTTTTTGTCATCTTTTCCTTCTTTATTCTTGTTTCTGAGGAAGAGATGGCTCTTCTCGTCAAGTCCAACCCACAGTCCTTCAACTTGATCCTTTCCATGTCGTCCAGCAGATTAACCCATCAATCATTCCATCTGTTTCTTCAATATCTCCTTCAACTCTTAGTTAACTTAGTTAACTCCTTAACTAGCTCTTTCTTTATTGCATACAAATATGCTCAAGACTCTTGAATTCTTAAAATAAACCTTTACCCAATCCTGTCATGCCCTCAAGCTATTTATCTCTCCTTTCTTTCATTGCCATATTCCAAGAAAGAATCATCAGATTCTCTGGCTCCTCATCCTCACTATCCAATAGTTCTTTAGCCTCTTGAAATCCTTCTGGCTTTTAACTCTGCCACTTTACCAAAACAGCTCTCCCAGTGATTACTAATGATCTCCTCTTCTAAATCTGGAAGTGACTTTTGTCCTCAACTTCTTTCATCTCTTTACGACTTTTTTTTTGGAAAGTATCAAATCTCTTTTGTTCTAGATGCTCCCCTTTCCCTTGGATTCCATGATACTTCTCTTCTATTTCTCCTCCTACTCCACAGATTTTACTCCTTAATTATGGCTGAGTCTCAAGAGTTTATCTTGGGTCCCTGTTTCTTTCCTCTTATCTTTTTTTTTTTTTTTGGCTGAGGCAATTGGGATTAAGTGACTCGTCCAGAGTCAGACAGTTAGGAAGTGCTAAGTATCTGAGGCTGGATTTGAACTTAGGTTCTCCTGACTTTAGGGCTGGTGCTCTCTCCACTGCATTACCTAGCTACCCCTTTCTTTCTTCTCTTTCTCTGACTCCCTTGATGATTACTCACATTTGACATCTTGGAGTCAGTCCTTTCCCCATACAGTCACAAATTTAGTTTGGACCCTTTCCAATTACCTGAACTTTTGTAATTTGCTACCTAATTGTCCTTTCTGCTTCTCATCTCTCCCTTTGAAAGTTCTTTTACACGCAGCCGCCAAAATAGTTTTCCTAAGGCACTGTCTAGTTATATCATTTACTTGCACAAAAAACCCCCCACTGGCTCCCTACTGTTTCCATGAAAAATATTAACTCCTTAGCAAAGCATTCAAGGCTCTCTATGATCTGGTTCCAATCACCTTTCTCCAGTCTTTTTTCATATAACTTCCATACAAATACTCCATGTTCTAACTAACAGGATTACTTCCTTATCCCTCTAATTCAATATTCCATCTCTCCCTTCTGGATATTTTTACAAGTAGAATCTCAGGTCTCACATGTACTTCTATTTCATCTCTGCCTGAACTTCCTTCAATGCTCAGCTCAGGTCCTGACCTTCCTCAATTCCACAAATGGTTGCTCTTTTCTTCCTCCTGAAATTAATGCTTGTTGAAGAAATGCCGTATTGCCAAGAGAATGTAAGCGGCTTGAAATAGACTTTTTCCTTTGCACCCCCATTTCTGCTGTGGGGCCTTACACACAGTGGATGTTTTCAAAACGAGCTGAGCTGAGCACCTCCAGCACTGAGTTCTGTCCCGAGCTGCCGTCACATGGGCCCAGAATTTGCATGTGGCCGCAGGCTGCAGCTGGAAAAGTTGAGGAGCAGCAACACGGGGATTTGGGCCCTGGTGTTTCTAGCTTCAAAGGCAGAGTTCTCTCCCTGCACTGGGCTGATTCTCTCATTGGTACATCCTGTTGTAGGGAAAATCAGTAGGAAAAAAACCAATTTTGTAATTGTGACTTAATCCACAATGACTTCTCTCTGTTAGGAGTCCAGTCATCCAGGTTCCAAGCCTCATCTCTCTCGCCCCCATATTTCTTCCTTTCTTCCTAGTCCTACAGCCCCTCCACTCAAGTCCAGGTCCTCATTATGATACTGATGCTTTCTGTATCAATACTTTATGTACTGCATTGCTTCTAATCACTCTTCTTTCCAATTGCTACTCACCTGCTTGGAAACCTCTGAGGACTCCCATTTGGAGAAAATTCAAAGTCTTTCTCAGCCTGCCTCGGGCGGTCCTTCTATTGCTTGGGCCATCCCTCTAACTCTCCTTCCCTCTCTCTTTCTCCACAAGGCCTGATTCCTTCTCTCTGCGCTCTGATTTATGACGTTTCTTCCCTTGAAGGGCTGCATTCTCTTCCTTCTATGCTTCAAGGTCCCGTGCAAGTCCCAGTTTTGCTCCGAAGCTTTTATGACACTGCCAATCCAGAGTACGAACTCCCTCTTCTTACGGAGCAAGCACTGGTCTGGGGTTCTCCTTTGGGCCAGAGCACCCTGGACTGTTAAGATATTTTTGATAAGTTTGTGTCTTTCTTCCTCAGGTAAATGAGCTGCTCCCTAAGGACAGGACCCTTCCAGCAGGGTCAAGCACAAGGTTTGTATGCAGGCAGTGCTAAATAAACACTTTTAACTGAAACAGAGACAGCAGGGTCTAGTGGGAGAGGAAATGGGCTAGAGACTGTGCCCCATTTGACCCCAGTCAGATCACACTCCTCCTGGGATCTTTGTTTGCTTCTCTGCAAACTGAGGGAGTTGGGCTGGACTGGACCCCGGGTCCTTTCTTTGTGACCCTATGACCTCTCCAGATAGCAGTGCCTTTAGGGGCGTGAGAGCAGCCGTCCCCACTCAGAGATGTCACGCCAAGCTGTGGATTCTGGGGGCCCCCGATGATAATTCCTGGTCCTGAGACCTTACCCAGCCTCTGCTGGGCCCACTGCTGCAGAGGGCTCGTGAGGGTGGGAGCCGTGCGGCAGCTGCATGACCGGTACCGTGCTGCTGAGACACGGCCTGCAAATGTGGGTGCAGAGAGAGGGAGGCTGGAGGAGGCTGATGAGGTCAGGTCAGCCAGGCACAAGCCCTGGTTAAGTGCTCACAATGTGCCCGGCCCTGGGCTGATGGCTCCGTCATGAAGAATAAAAATCCCGAGCATATAAGCCACCTCCAGTGTGACAGAAAGGGAAGGACAAGGTGGGGGGTGGGGGGGGGGAGCTGAGGCTTGAAGGAAGCCGGGAGGTTGGGCTACAGAGAGAGGGCCCTCAAGGACATGGGCAGCAGCCAGGGCAAAGGCAGGTGGCCGGGAGACCTGGCCAGAAAGCTGTGGCACGGGGGGCTTCCAGGATAAGGCTCCATCTGTGCACCCTGTCACCAGCAGCACTCCTGGGTCCGGGCCACAGTGCCCAGGGAGGAGCGCCCAGGAAGGGGAGGTCTCCTGCGGGCAGGGCAGGTCCCTTGCTGCAGTCTCCCTCCCTGGTCTTCCTCACAGCCTCAAGCCTTAGAGACCTTTCTGATTGTGCCTTAGGCCTGGGACCAGCTGCGACAGAGCCCTCCTGGCTGTCCTCCAGAAACATTCTAATTTATTCCTTTCTAAAATGTGCTGCCCAAAAGAAAGCACATTTCTCTAGATGTAAATTGAGTAGGGCAAATTAAAATGGACTCATCACTTTCCTATTTCTGGATACTATGCTATCTCTCTTAAAATAGCCTAAGACTATATGAACTTTTCTATCAGTCACATCCCACTTGTGATAGACACTGAGCTTACAATCCTCCAAAATTTCTAGGTTTTGTTCATAGGAGTTGTTGTGCAGCCACAGCCTCTCTCCTTATCTTTCCTTTCAGTTAAATATTTAATATTTCATCGGATTGTAGATTTAGAGCCAAAAGGGACCTCTTGTTCTATCCCAACCTCCTCTCACTTTACAGAAGTTTCAAGTAGAGCCCAGAGGGCTTGTGCCCAAGTTTCCAGAGGTGACAGAGCCAGGGCTCTGACTCCCAATCCAGCCCTCCCTCCCTGGTGCCATCCTAGTGGTAGCCTTCTAGATCTTGTTTGTCATCTGATCTGCTCTCTCTTCTACATTTATGCTATCTGCCTGCTTTCCAAGCTAGCGCCCAAATCACAAATAAAAACGCTGAGCTACACAAGACCAAAGAAAAGATGTTTCAGGTGTTCCACTAGAGACATCCTGCAAATATGACACTGACCCACCAAAACCCATGCTTTGGGCATCCTGAAAAAAGCATTCCACCAGTTCTAAATCCAAAAATCAATCTCTCTCTATACCTTGTTTACAAGCAATAGTAATAATTACCCACTGCTCGGCTGAAATCCAGGAAAATTCATTTAATCCACTTCTCATAATACTTACCAGCTTAATTTTCCCAAGAAGTCTGATAAAATACTTTTTGACAATGCCATGCTATGTTTTAGTGGCCACTGCTCCCCATTCAAATACTCCCAAACCAGCCATTCAACATTCTAGAATTTTGCCATAATCAAATTCAAATTCAAGCTTACCAATCTAAAATTTTAAGATTTCACCCTCTCCATCCTCTACTTAAAAAATAAGAAAACTGGGACAACATTAGTTCATTTCCTATCTTGCAGCAAAACTCTTTAACTCTCCACAATCTTTCAAAACTGACCAGTCATCAGCCTCTGATGTCATTCCTCTAGATTTGATGAAATCTTGGCTCTTCTTCACCGATTGAGCTGGCTCGCTTCAGCTCTAAGTAACAGAGGGAGCCAATTAGAAGTCCTCCTGGAGTTCTCACCAGGAAGTCTGTCCTTCCTCCGGAACATCAGATGCATCTCAAAAAATTCAGATCAGGTGGAATAGTATTCTGCTGACTTAGCCCAGATTCCAGACACTTTTATTTCCATCAGATAGGATAAAAATTTTCTTTGTCCTAACTTCAAATGACTATGCCTCGGAGAAGGATTACCTGCTCTGGGGTTTGGTTTTAGCTCCAGACTTTCCTGATCTGTGGCATCCAAGATCTTGTACTTGCTTTTCCTCTTGGGTTTCCCTTTTCTCCTGGAAAACAGTCAACAAACACTTATTGTTTACTCTAATGAAATCTCTCTCGAAATGAAGTGTTGGTAGTACAGAGACCAAACAGAAAAAGTCCGACTTAAGATGCTCGTGTTGTTTCAGGAGAGACAACAAACACATGAGTAAGCATATACAAAATCGATTAAAGATGAAGTGGAGGAAACATTAGGAGCAAGGGGAGAGCAGGGAAAGGTGTCACTAGCACAGACTAGAAGGAAAAAGGCCCATCGAGAGGTGGAAATAAGGTAGAAGCATGTTCTGGGCACAGGGGACAGCAAAAGGACAGAGATGGGAAATGGAACACTGTGTGAGGGGCAGTTGGGATGTTAGATTGGCTTCACCACAGAGTGCAAGAAGGGGAGGAAGGGATAACAACAACTCGAGTTGAGGCTAATGAAGGAGGCTCCAGGCCTGGACAGGTAGCACAGTGTTTGAAGAGCCATTTACTGGGTCTTGCAGGCTGACAGGTCAAGGAAAGAATCAGGAAGTCATGTTTTCTCTTTAAATGTCAGCCACTCATGGCAAATTCTGCTGCCCAAATCCTCTCCTATTGTGGAACAGAGGACAGGGCAATGGCTACATCTCCGGAATACCAAAGTCACGGATATTATGGCTGTGACAATTAGAAAGCACAAAAGAAGATGACAGCTAAGTGACAGTCTTAAGTTGTGGGGAGCAGTCAGCAGCATTCTGGGTCCTTCCCTGTCTTACCTCTTACAGCAGCAGACCACAGTCCAGGACAGGATCCCCAATGCAACAATAATGACAAACGAGGCAATGATGACATAGAGGACGCTCCATTCTGTAGAGGAAAACTAAAAAGTAAGGGTTGGGAAGGTAGAGACAGGGCCAGGGCGGCTGCTGCTGTGCTGCTGAGAATCAGTGAGCAGGTAGAGACTTGTAGGTGCAGGTAAGGACCAGAAGGGAATATGAGTCTGGAATGATCAGGACCAATGGAAAGGAAGAGATCCAATACAAGGTCAGAGGACCTTGTAGGCACAGTTAAGGGAAGTCCTAAAAGTTCACTGGCTAGCATTATTGTGGCCTTTAAAAGAACATAAGAACACTGGAGAAATATGGCTGGCCGATGAAGAAAAATACATTTGAATGGAAAGCTACTTCTATGATAGGGGAAAAAAAAGAAGATAAATCACACTGATGAATTTCAGAAAGACCCCCTCAATCAGCTGGACTTATCCTACTCAAGTACTTGGCTCATCTTAAACATAATTCATTTTATTCTTATTCTTTGAGCTTGCTCAGACCTTAAGGAACAAGTATGTACAAAAGGAGAGTAGAAGTCCTTCAGGCAGAGAAAATACCCATGCCTAATCTCCATTGCCAGTCCAATATGCCAGCTCACTTTGGAAACAGGATCAAGGCTAAACTGAGTCAGGTGAGCTCCAAGGGCTACATACCACAGTTGCTCTCTCCATCTTTCAGTTGCACTTTAATGAAGTTCTCCATCCAGAAAGGGTCACAGATGCAGCGCTTGGTGAAAGAGTCACAGCGGCCATGATCAGAGCAGTTCAGCTGACATGCTGATAAGGGAAGGAAAAGAAGTCATTAAAAAAGCCAAGTTAGCAAGAAGGGAGACTTCTGATTCTCAAAAGTTCTCTGCAAAATGCAGAATGATCAAAATGTTCAAGGTGCCTTGGTCTGCAGCAGTTTCCCTATATTTTCCAGGCTGGCCTGGCTCCCTGCTCTAGTATATGTGACTAGATCAAGCCCCACAATGAGCACAACAATGGCTGATCTTTAAACAGCCTTTAAGGTATTCAAAACCCTTTACAGGATATTATTCATCTGTAGAAGTCCACATCAAGATGCTTCCCATGTAACTAGTGAGGACTTAATCAATATAGTCATATGGCAAAACTCTGTCATTCCAAAGGTATTTGAGCAGATTCAATGCTTGTATTATAGGCTTTGTGAAGGCAGTGAGGGAACACAGTTTGATTTACAAAGTGACGAATTCAGTCTGGTGAGCAACTTCGTAATGGGAATAATTTTATTATTATTCCCAACTCGGACCTATGATGTCATTGATATTGGTAATTACCAGTGAGGAGATTCTCTCTATCAAAACAGAACTGGTACCTTTTCTACAGCTAAATCGTCTAAAGGGGTTGCCTAGAACACATAAAGGTTAAGTCAAGCCATGAATATTTGTAAAGCACCTACTAAATGCCAGGTGCTTCGAGAAAAGCTGGGGATACAAAGGAAGGGAACAGACTGTCTCTTTTCTGGGAGTTTACAGTCTAATGGGGGAGGCAACATACAGACTAGGTACAAACAAGACATCGACAGGATAAATTGGGTCATCCCAGAGGGAAGGTACTAATAAGGGAACTGGGAGAGACTTCTTAGAAGTTAAGAAACAGAGGGGCACTTGAACTCAGATTCTTCTCACTCCAAGGATGGTTTTCTCTATCTATCATAGCATGACACCTCTCTCGGCATCAATATAGATATCAGTCACAATTTTATCAACATCAAGAATGGAAGCCAATGAGAATGACCCTTTGGATTCCACCCTCTAGAATAAGGAAAGAATGACAAAACTTTTCCTGACAGATACCTGCGTTGTGGAGTCAGGGATTTCTGTTCTCATGGTCTAGAACTACTCACTGACTGTATTGATTTCCAGAGCTCGAAAGATCAGGAAGTCTGTCTGCTGCTTCCTCAGCTCACTCTTAAGCATCGCTGCAACATCATGGCCTTTAAAGATCTGGTGTGGAGGCTCATTCTGCACAAAAAACACCATCTTTGTGCTGCAAGGAAATGCAATCCAAGAAAAAGTCAATGGAATCTGACATTGACACTAAAAGTCAACATAGGTTAAGTAAGATTTTGTCACCTGAAGACCACAGTTTTAGCTTCAGAAGGGACTACGGGGGTCCCTCCTTTTTACAAATGAGGAAATTGAGATTCAGAAAGGGCCAGTGACTTGCTTACAGTCACACAGCGAGGAAGTGTCTGAGGCAGAATTGGAACACAGGTCTTCCTGACTCCAAGTCTAGAACTCTAACCACCATATAACCTAACTGCCCTGTTAGGTTAGGTTAGATTCAATGAATTCTTTTTTGTTTGGTGAGACTAGAAACACAGAGAAACATTTCATGGCTAAGAGACAGATTTTTACCCAACACAACTTCTGTTGTGACAGAAATGAAGAAACCTAGCCTCCCCTCCCCGACTCTTGCACAGTGGAAGCCTGGCCCTTTGACTGTCTCCCTCTCCCTCCCCCCACCTCTGCTCTGTGTAGGGCTGGATCTTCTGCACGGTGATGTCGGAATCCAGCACCCCCAGGAGGACACCAATCTGCCGAATGAACATCCCCTTCTGCCTCTCGGTCAGCTGGCTGACATTGACGTCCAGGATCATTTCCACCAGGTTATTCTTCCTGGGGTCTGTAAAGGACAGAGAACAGGCAGAGCATAATAGCACATTTCCTGAGAGACACAATGCCCTTTCTGTTTTTTTATGGAGGCAATTGGGGTTAAGTGACTTGCCCAGGATCACACAGAGCTTTGGAAGTGTTAAGTGTCTGAGATCACATTTGAATTCAGGTCCTCCTGACTTCAGGGCTGGTGCTCTATCTGCTGCACCATCTAGCTGCCCTTACAAGCCTTTCTTTACATGTTTACTTTGGCCCACAAGAAGGGAGGTGACAGAAAGGTTCCTTAGTTTGCAGTTGGCCTTCCAGTCCTTTTTACATAATGCTTCAAGACCATGGCCGGACCCCGCCTATCTGAAAAGGTGAATGAGCTTGGCTAACTTTAAGCCACCAAGCATGGCTTTCTTTGTAGTCTGATGTCTAAATGGTCTTGTCTATTGCAAGAGGTATGCAGCTTAGGCTCATACCTAATGGTCTTTATCAATTTGAAGAGCTATCAGGGGGAAGAGAGAGTAGACTTCTTCAATTTGGTCCAAATTGTGCCAACTGACAAAAGTTAAAGGGAAGCAGATTTTAGGTCCAAAGTATTTCCTAACAAATGTATATTAATGAAATAGATAACGCTGGAAGCTAATAAACTCTTTTTTTTTTTAATGATGTACTTACTAAATAATGAATTGATTTAGCTATATTTTTGTTCCAGTCTTTCATGAAAAGGCAGCCAGACTAATGGATGGCATTTGTTATTGCATTTTTACATATAACATTTAATCAAAAAATCTAAAGGAAGGCTTCCAGTTTATTAGGTAGATGTTCTGAAGATTAAATGATTAATTAAATTAATTGATCCAAGAATTAATTTAAGACATGAACAAATGCCATTTAAATAAAATCTGTTTGGCCTGGGAGTGCTTTGTCTGGACCCCACCCTATTATAAGGAAAAACTCCCACTGATCAGAATTAAGAAATCTGACTCTGCTCCTTGTTATCTGTGTAACCTTGAGGGACATTTCCCTTACCAAGGTCTCAAGTTTTTCAACTGCAAAATCACCTAGATGACCTTTTAGGTCCTTTCCAAGTCCAAAGCACATGAGAAGGAGGGAATTATGAGTAACACTGGTAGAAGAAGGAGGCCTGACAAAAAGAATCTGATTCCAAAGAAACTCTGGTTTGCCAAAAGGGTGGGAGAGCATCTTTAATAAGGACAGTTATAGTGTCCTTATGCTCTCCATTGGGTTACTTTTGAATAAATAATTAAAGACTGTGGATTTTTACATTTAAAAGTAAAAACTTTCATTGCCAAGAGTACCTATATCATTTATATATTTGGATGCATAGTTTGCATGGTCTGATGTACAATTTGCATAATTAGTAGATTAGTTGTAGTTTACATCTAAATAGTGAGTTTTTCCAGTGTTTGGAAGAAGCTAACTACCCTGCCTAAAAGAAGAGGATGAGATGACTTCTTGAGCTCCATCTCATCTTGAGGAGTCTTTCTATACCTGAGTTTTCTATTGTTAGCCTGAATACTCAAGAGTGGGCTGTCACCATTCCTTCCTTACCAGATGCTCTGGAATGTAAAGGGCCTGATAAATTCTTCCCCTCTCCCCAGAACTACAGCACAAATTAACCTTAAAGCAAAACAAAAGACACAAAGCTCTATTTAAGAAGGACATCTCATTTCTGCAAATCTGCTAACTTAAAAGATGCCTGTTATTTTACCTTCAGTGAGCTGTCACATAAAGCCTTGGGCTCAACTTATAAAAATAAATTGTTTTCTGCATCTGGACTATGATGAAATAACATGATTCAAGCTACCCATGTCCCTGTGTTCAAAATCACTAAAACATCCCACATCTATGCTAGGCCAAAAAGAACTACCTCAAGGTAGAGACTTATTGCTCCCTCAAGTGCTGGCCCTAGAAGAACTCACCAGGCTTCACATCCACAGTGGCCCGATCTGTGTCACTCTCACCCTTTGCATCAGTCACTCTCAAGTGAAATGTGTAAGTTCCTTCCACCAAGTTGGAGAGGAATAGAATGGGGTGATGGTCAGAATGATTCAATATTTCCTGTGGGTTAAATAATATAGACGACTTTTTGGGAGGAAAAAACTATTAACACCATTTCCTTTTTAGGATTCCTATACTATCTGACTTCTATGTATTGCATTATACCCTTCTACTTCAATTCAGATCAATTTCTGATTTGAATTCTCAATGGATTATCAGGAAAAATAAAGAAATTGTAAAAAATTGTGACCATATAATTACACTTTAAATTTAGTAAGAGGGAATATTTGACAAAGTACATGACACATAATAGGGACTTAATAAATGCGTATTAACTGAACTTAAATTTTGGACTTGCTCCTTTACTATCTTACATCAAGGCCCACAATTACCAGAATACTTACCCCTGCTGCTGGGCTTCCTTCATCCCTAGTCCAGAGGTAAGTGACTATGCCCTTGTCATCAGAGGACTTGGATCCATCTAGTTCAGCTGTATTGGTGGGCAGAGTTATTACCACATTCCCAACTATTTTGGCCACAGGTGGCTTGTTCATTTCTATACAAAGAGAAAAGCATTTAGGAAAATCTAAAATGCCAGAAAAGAAAGATTGGTTTTCCATGATTTCAAGATATTTATGGGGAGAGAAAAACATCAACATTTGGGGCAATTTTTATGAAGACTCAACTATTCCAGTAACCAACTCTATGTACTAGTTATTAGAGGTCAGCACTTTCATTAGGATGTGATGTTCCTATCTTATATAGAGATGAGGTCTGGGGTCACTTTAAATCAAGGATAAAAATCATTGTTGCTCATGCTTTTTCTTACCTTTGCATCCTCTTAAGAGAGACCCTATTTTTCTGCTTTAATAGTATACAATAAAAGTAAAAAGAAATCATTCGGGAAAATAATCTGGAACTATCACAAAAGAAGTCACCAAATTGTGTCTATCTTCTGACTCAGTAATACAACGAGCCATATACTCCAAGGGGGACAGAAACAGAGGAAAATATCTCACTCATTCATTCCACATATACAATGAGTTAGTTACTAAGCCTTATAATTTGTACCTTTACAATACCTCTTGAATATGTTCCCTTCTCCCCACTCATAGAACTATCACTCTACTTCAGGCCCTTGTCCTCTGTCATCTAGACTATTTCAATAATCTCCGGATTTATTTGCTTTGAGTCTCTCCCATACTTTAACTCATTCTCTACACAGCTAGACAGTGACTTTCCTAAAGTACAGGTTTGATCATATCATTCCTCTATTAAAAAAAAAATACAGTGGCTCTCTATTCTCTCTATAATTGCATGTTAAAATGACATGGAATCAAATTAAATGTTAAATGTATGGCATTTAAAGGCCTTCCCAGCTACTTCCTAATATCACATATCCCTTTCTGCCAGGATCTCTACAGCCTATGAGAGTTCTTCACATACAACATCCCATCTCCCATTTAAGTACATGCCTGCAATGCTTCCCCTCTTCAACTGTGCCTCTCAGAATACATGCTGTCCTCCAAGACTCAGCTGAAGTACCACCTTCTGCAACAGGCTTTGCCCATACCTAGCCCTCCTTCCCCCTCACCCCAGCAACTAGAGCCTGACCCTCTAAAATTATATTTGGGGTGGGGGGGGGGAGCAGCAAGTTGGTGCAGTGAAGAGAGCACCAGCCCTGAAATAAATCTGGCCTCAGACATTTAACAATTCCTAGCTGTGTGACTCTGGGCAAGTCACTTAACCCCAATTGCCTCCACAATAATAATAATAATAATAATAATAATTTTTTGTAGAATGCATACTGCACTCCTATTAAGATGTAAGCTCTCTGAGGGCAGAATTGTTTCACTTTTGTTTTTTGAAGTAGGCAGAATCAGGAGGACAATTTGCATAGGATCACAATAATATAAAAAAGAATCAATAAATTCAAAAGACTTTGGTCAAGTTGGAAACCAATCATGACTTGAGATAACTGATGATAAATCATCTTGCCAGATCTTGGTAAAAAAAATGATGGACCAGAGTATAGTACTAAATAAGACATGTTTTTAGGCATGGCTAGTGTATAAATTTATTTTGCTATATTTGTTTGATTATATATATTACAAAGAAAGGCTTAGGAAGGAGGAAGATAGGTTGGTGCAGAAAAAGAAAAGAAATGCAACAACAAATTAAAAGTTTAGACAAATGAAAGCAGAAGGAAGTTCAGAAGGGGACAAGCAGGAAAGTTTTAATGTTTTCAAAAAAACTATATAATAAAATTTCACAGTTACATATACAATCACTTTTCTGTTTTTTTTTTTTTTTTTTTGCATATGCAAATGGAAGCCTAAATCTCAGAAAATAAAAGAATCTGGGTTTCATTTTACTGATATCCATAATACACTACGCTTTAGTGTAATTTTTCCATAGAAAAATTAATTGTGCAAAGACTTGTTTGGCAAAGTTCAGAGTAGTTAAATGATTTAAAGAAGGGAAAACTACTATATAAGGTTATATAAAAAATGGATTAAAAATATAGATTTAAAGTTGGAAGGACTTTAGAAATCTTCCTTATTTTACAGAAGAAGAAACTGCGTCTCAGAAAGGGACCTGCTTAAAGTTCCACAAATAGCAAAGGGCAGAGCTGGGATTAAAACACAGGTTCTCTGACTCCAAATCCAGCCGGTCTTCCATTTTTTATACTTGAAGAGCAAAAAAAAAGTGGGGGGTAGGAGGGAAGACAGTCAGTAGAAAAAAGAAAAGAAGGACTTTCTTTGAAAATGTAGAGAATAATTAACATATATAAAATTAGACTTGGGTAATATGTTGGTTAGTTTTGCTGAAAATTTTCCCCTCTTTTTTATTCTTTGTGATAAAGGTCTTTCTGGGAGGTGAAGGAGAAAGAGATAAATAAGAAATTGTAAGTGATATTAAAAACCCAAAAGATATTTAAAAAGTTCTTTTTTTTTTTTTTTTTTTTTTAAATAAGAGGAGAGTGAGTAAAAGTAAGTACTGAGGGGGAGGGAAAGAACAGAGAGGAGAGAGGGGAAGAGTGAGCCAGAGAGAGATGTAAACCTAAGATAGTCTGTCAACTTGCTTGAGAAGTAGGAAGATACCTATATGGGGAGCAGCTGGCAGGAGAGATAGAAGGAAGAACTGAAAAAGGAGGGAGGAAAATATAAGAAAGAGGTGATGAAGAGGGAAAGGATAGGAAAGAGAAGAGAGGGAGAGGGACAGAGAAAAAGGAAGGAGGGGGATGAAAGAAAAAGAAGGGAGGGAAGAGTGAAAAAGGAAGAGAGAAAAGGAAGAAAAGGAAGGAAAGGAAAAAGAAAAAAAAAAGAATTAAGGGGTAAAGAAGGAGAAAAAGTAAAAGAAAAAGATGGAGGGAGATACTGTTATCCTTTGTTCCTTTGGCAGCTTCAGTTTTTCTGAGTGTTCAATTGACCACATCTGACTATCATTACATACAAATCTGATGCCTTTTTTTGATTAGGAGATTAGAGATGGATAAAAAAATTGTAAATACTGTATTCTTCTCTCGACATAACTCTTGCTAGCCACTAAAAAAAGCCCCACCAGCTGTAGGCCCCTGGTTTGAAGCAACCACTCTAAATTCTGACAGCAGATGTCACTGTAGTCAGTACAAGTCAGATCACCCCTAAGTTTGCAAGGCACTGAAGCAAAGACTGCACTGCAGTGAATTCTGCCCTCCCATCCCCACCCTCTACCCAACTCCATATATGTGTTCAGAAAAAAGTATTCTTTGCCTCTACTTTTTTCTCTCCCTTTCTCTATCCCCTTTGCCCCCACTATTTCTCTTTCTGTTTCTTGACTTTTTCTTCCCTTCCCTCTCTCTCCCTTTCCCCTCTCCCCTCCTCCCCAGACAGACAGACACACAAACAAGTTAATTTAGACAAGTAACAGTTCCTCTGTTGCTTTTGACCACTGTGAAATGCAAATAAAATCCAGTCCAATAAATAAAGACAGATTTCTCCTCCCAAGTGAATGCAATAAAATTCCAAAGTGGGTCAGTCACATTTCACTCAGTCCTATCCAAGATAAGATACCTTCTTTGACAATGACACTGACGGAGCTTTGACTTTGCAGGTTCCTTTCATCTTTGACAGTCAGGGTGAATATATAGGTTCCCACCTGGAGGCCAGTTACAGTTGCTATGGAATTGTTGGCATTTTCGAGTCGCACACCATCAGGGCCCCTAGTGAAAGGAATAAAAGCAAAAAAGACTGGTTTCTACCTGACTTCTGATCCTTAGGGAAATGATTTAGAAGGCCTTTCACTCTAAGGGTTGACTTCTACAAATTTATTCTCAGTCAAAAAAGGAACTTATTGTTTTCAAATCCCTAAAAGAAACATTTAAAATATTCCATTTCAATAAAATTACATGTGACTTCCAAATACAGAAAATACTGGGCACCAGAGCTGAAACACTTCTAAACTTCCTCTTAATATTCAAGAGCTTAAAAGTCCAAGGTCAAGTCAGCAAGAGTTCCCCTCAATCAAATTCAACTGTCATTCTTTGCAAATTTGGTAAGTATATCCTAAGCACAAGGCCACATCCCATGATGGAGTCCTTATTCAGTTCCTGGGTTACTTTTTGTTATTTCTTGTTCCCGATAAAGTATGTATTTCACTTTTCTTGTGTCCCAGAAATCAGCCCATGGTAAGGGAGGAAGGTATATATACCATGGTGGAGAGGTGGAGGGGAGAGGAAGGAAGGGAACCAGGGCAATATCACATCTCAACACAGATTTTCTTTAGCCAATGGTTGGTGGCTATTTTGTGGTGCTAATAATGAGCTCATCACTAAGGGGTTAAGGTATAAGGGGACAAAGATGAGTAGAGCATCACCTACTGTGACATTTTTAAAGGGCATAATTCTGACCAAGATGGCTCTCTTCCAAGTCAGATTTTTCTCTCTGATACAATAAAATTACATGTGGCTTCCAAATACAGAAAATACTGGGCACCAGAGCTGAAATACTTCTAAACTTCCTCTTAATATTCAAGACCTCCTTGGAGAATATCAATAGAGACCAAAAACAATGATTTCTAAAATATCTTTGGCAAAGTTAAAATACAATGAAGGAACAGTAGGTCAAACAAAAAAGCCAAACACGAAGGAAAGAAGAGAATGGAAGGAAGAGGAGGGAAGGAGAGGGATGGGAAGCAAAGGGAGGAGAAAGGGAAAAGGTAAAAAAGGGAGATGGGAAGAGAAGAGAGAAAAAAGGGAAGGGAGAGAAAGAGAAAGAGGGAGAGAAGAGGGTAAGATTGAATGATGAAGGAAAAGAAGAAATTCCTGAATTTAAAATTTAAGCTGTTTTCCCTACTCTCTTCCAAAAAATCTTACCGTGCTATGACTTGAAAAACTATCAAGAGTTAAAAGGTACAGTTGTGTCTTTCTGGAATTTCTTTGCTTTTGGTGGAGTTCTTAAAAAACACACACACACACACACACACACACATCCTGCACATAATCTTTGTTCTGTTTGTTGTGGTTTAAAAGTTAAAAGGAACGATGAAGGGCAAAAATGGTTTTGATTAAACAATTCCAATTTAATTAGACTTTTTTTGATCAGTGCCCTTTGCCTCTGGCTAACATAAGTGGTAAATGGTGTCTTTTAAGACAACAATAACTGAGAACGAGGCTTTCATTTTGCAGATGTTGCATCAATTCTCCTTAATAGCAGGTGTCAAACTGTTGCTCCCGCCCAGCCTCTGCCCCAGCCTCCCTCGAATGACTCTAGAAAACAGGATTTTTCAGTTCCATTACCCCTTTCCAATTGCCTCTCAAGAATAATCCAGCTCCACTCTACAGCAGATGGGGCTGTATCTGCCATGATGCCCAGGACCAGTCAGTGCCACCTAGGGAACAGAGGCTGGCAATAAATGTTTTTTCTTTCCCTGCAGAAGTCAGAGTACCAATTTCTTAAAATTGGAGCCTAGGATTACATCATTTTTCAAAGTTACTTATCATCAAATGAAACTCTGAAGAGACCCAAGGTTCTCTGCTAAAGGAAATTGGGACCAATACCTACTGTGTTTTCTCCCAGAGATATGAGATGATTTTCTGGTCGTCCAGGCTTTTGCTACCATCCAGAGTTGTGCTGTCAACAGGAAGGGTCAGTTCTTTATCAGGGCCAGCATCTGCCTGGGGTGGCTTGTTGTTTTCTGGAAGAGAAGTTACGTCAACGGCAGGCCAGCTTAGATCGCATGGGATGTAACTGGGACTTAGGCTTTGTTGACTCTTCCCCTTGCCTCTGATTCTCTAATTTTATAGGGCCTAGCAAGTGTTTATTAAGCATAAAATAGTGCTGGGGGGATAGAGAAAACATAGTTCCCACCCTCACAGATCTTATGGTCTAGATCAGGACACACAATAACGAAGAATAGAACTGTACATAATTGAGTGCCCACAGCCATAAGAAGTCAGAAAGAAAGGTCACTGAGAACTCAGGGCAGACTTTATGGAATAGCAGGAGGAAGTTTAGGATTTGGTCTTGAAGGATATTTCAGGTTTGAAGTTAGATACTTCACAAGAGTGAAGGCATAATGAACTTGACATGTTTAAGGGACAATGAGACCAAACTGAACAAAGGATGTGGAATGAGGGAAAATGGAAAATAAGAAGATGGAAGTTATCATAGGAGTGATAGCTTTTAAAAAAATTTTTTTATTATAGCTTTTTATTTACAAGATATATGCATGGGTAATTTTTCAACGTTGACCATTGCAAAACCTTTTGTTCCAACTTTTCCCCTCCTTCCTCCCCCTCTCCCCTAGATGGCAGGTAGACCAATACATGTTAAATATGTTAAAATATATGTTAAATACAATATATGTAATACATATCTATATAGTTATTTTGCTATACAAAACAAATTGGACTTTGAGATAGTGTACAATTAGCCTGTGAAGGAAATCAAAAATGTAGGCAGGCAAAAATAAGAGGGATTGGGAATTCTATGTAGTGGTTCATAGTCATCTCCCAGAGTTCTTTTTGCTGAGTGTAATTGGTTCAATTCATTACTGTTCTATTGGAACTGATTTGGTTCATCTCATTATTGAAGATGGCCACGAACATCATAATTGATCATCATATAGTATTGTTGTTGAAGTACATAATGACCTCCTGGTCCTGCTCATTTCACTACATCAATTCATGTAAGTCTAGGAATAATAACGTAACTGCTTCTTCCATGCAAGTTAATAATAGTTTTTCCTCAGGACTTGGGAGACTCAGAAGACTAAAGGCTGGAAGAAGTGGCTCTCAGATGTTTGGCTAGTGGATTGCTCATTAACTCAAGATGTCCTTGATGCTCATCCTTGCTAAGTTTCCTTTCTGTTATGGCTAAGAAAATTTCCTTTTGTTAACTGTTGAATGACCTACAAATAGCTTACTTTATTCCAAAATTGAACTTAAACTTCACTGGCCCAAGTTAGGCCCAGCCCAGAACAGATGGGATTAGGACAGACATTGGAATGCCTTAAAAAGTTGAGCAGGGATTTATTTTTGAAATAATAAGGAGGTGTTAAAAGATTTTGAGCTGAGAAGTAACAGAACATGGAGTTAGGAGACCTGGTTTCTAATCTCAATTGACCCATTAATCACCCTGCACAATCCTGAGCATATTATTTTATTTCTCTGGGATTTATAAAATCAGAGAGCTATATAGCAGAAGATTTCTTTTTTTTTTTTTTAATTTTTATTTAATAATTACTTTATATTGACAAATCCATGCCAGGGTAATTTTTTTACAACATTATCCCTTGCACTCATTTCTGTTCCGATTTTTCCCCTCCCTCCCTCCACCCCCTCCCCTAGATGGCAAGCAGTCCTATATATGTTGGATATGTTGCAGTATATCCTAGATACAATATATGTTTGCAGAACTGAACAGTTCTCTTGTTGCACAGGGAGAATTGGATTCAGAAGGTATAAATAACCCGGGAAGAAAAACAAAAATGCAGATAGTTCACATTCGTTTCCCAGTGTTCTTTCTTTGGGTGTAGCTGCTTCTGTCCGTCATTTATCAATTGAAACTCAGGTCTCTTTGTCAAAGAAATCCACTTCCATCAAAATATGTCCTCATACAATATCATTGTTGAAGTGTATAATGATCTCCTAGTTCTATAGCAGAAGATTTCTAAATAAACTTTTAGTATGAAGAGCCTGACCTATAGTAAAAGAATATATTCAAAAAGGATCAATCTAGTAATGTCAAGCACAATAGATTGGACCAGGAGAAGTTCAAAGAAAGTTAAATCACCTAAGTGCCTACTGTAGTATTTTAGGAGTGAAGTAATGAAGGCCTAGGGGCCAGGAGGCAGATATGCTGTACTGGAGAAAAAGTGGCTTTTATAAAATCATAAACCTAGAGGGGAGGCTCAAGTTCTCTACAGTTATATATGAATGACTTAACAATAATATTTTATTAAAGCTTTTTATTTTGAAAACATATGCCTAGATAATTTTCAACATTCACCTTTGCAAAACCTTGAATTTCAAATTTTTCCCTCCCTTTCCCCCACTCCTTTCCTTAGACAGCAAGTAATCCAATGTATGCTAAACATGTGCAATTCTTCTATACATATTTCCACAATTATAATTTTGACATAGTTTCTTCTTGTGACAGCAATGGTCATTCCTGTATGCTAACACTAAATTCACTTAGCATACCTCATATTGATCAGATAGACCAAATGGGCTTAAGATGATTTTTCCAACTTTAGTTCCCTGTCAACTGAGTGCTAGATATAGTTCCATACATTTATTGCTGTTTTTTATTAAGTTTTTAATAATGGATATTATTCAAAAGAAACCTACAAAATTAATAGCTCTTAAAGAAAATACTTAAATGACAACTGGTGATACTATATTATTGGTTGCTGCTCTGGAGAAGTTAAGTACCACAAGGCTCATTTAAGCCCACACTAAAACAGCATTAGCTGCCTAAAAGTATAAAACAAAATGTAATTGCAAATGAAAATATGAAAACCAATGACAAGAACTGAAAATATTATTGCAAAAGTCTTATTTTTCAGAACACAGATTTTCAGAGGAAGCTGGTAATTTAAGGAGTTGCTACTGATCTTTACAATGTGATATGGGCTAAAAGATCACTACAAAGAGCTGCTAACCATTTCTCGGAAGAGAAAAATGTCATAGGAAAAATAGTAAGAAAATCAGAATATTTAAGACTGGGGGAAAAAGGTAATTTTTACTTACAAAGTTTGCTTTTAAAAAAAAAATTCAAATATAAAACAACTGTTGTCAGAAGTCTTCCTGAGTTTTAGATGGATAAAGTTGACCAAAAAGGAAAATAAAGACTGTTGGAATGGTTGTAGGAAAATAAATCCTTAATGGGCACTTTTGGTATAACTGTGAAATTTGTATAGCTACTCTGAAAAGCAATTTGGAACTATGTCCCCAAAGGATTTAAGTTATGCATACTTTTTGAACTAATGAATGAAGCATTTATTAAATGCTTACTATGTATTATAGGCAACTAAGTGATAGGACTGAGCACCAGATGTGAAGTCAGAAAGAGTAATCTTCCTAAGTTCAAATTTGGCCTCAGACACTTACTTGCTATGTGACTCTGGGCAAATCACTTCACCCTGTTTGCCTCAGTTTCCTCATCTGTAAAATGAGCTGGAGAAGGAAATGAGAAACCATTCCAGTATTGTTAGCAAGGAAAATCTAAATGTGGTCATGAAGAGTCAGACACAATTGGAAAAAAATGACTGAAATGGAGCACTGTGCTTTGATTCAACTATATTATTAAACCCCAAAGGATATCAAATAAAGAGAAAAAGGAACTATATATATAAAATTATTTGTAGCAATTTCTTTTGTAGAAGCAAAGAACTAGAAAGCCAGGGAGTACTTATCTATGGATAATGGCTAAACCAGTTAATGGTATATGAATGCAGTGGAATAATATTGTGCTAGAAGAAATAATGAATTTGGGAAGACCTATATGAATTGATGCAGAGTGAAGTGAGTACAATGAGGATAATTTATATAATCATAACAGTATTTTAAAAATAAGCAAATAAAAACACTTTGAAAGATTTAACTCTGGATCAGTGACCAACCATGATTCCAGAGGAAAGAAAATAAGCTTTTATTAAGCATCTTCTATATGTCAGGCTCTGGGCTAAGAGCTTTAAAATATTATCTTATTTGATCTTCAAAACAATCCTGGGAAGTAAGTGCTACTATCATCTCTTTTTTATCATTGAGGAAAATGAGAATGATAGAGGGGGGAAAAAAGATATAAAGAACAACTGGAAAGTCCAGAGTGATGGTCAGGATGACAGGATACAAGCCTAAGTGACTGGGGAGTGGTAGTATCCTAACAGTATCAGGAAAGTTAAGGCGTCCGAGGAGGATTTGGGGGGAAAATTAAGAGTTCAGTTTCAGAACAGAGTGAATGTAAAATGTCTCTGGAACATGCAGTTTGAAATATCCAATCTGCAGTTGGACATTGAGTCTGAAAGTCAGAAGAGAGGTTCAGGCTGGAGAAATGGATTTGAGAATCATCAGTATAGAGATGATTACAATCTAGGAGAGGCTGTGGAAATCACCAAGGGAAACAGTGAAGAGGGACAAGAGAAGATAGAGCTCGGGCTCTCACACAGTAACAGGCCCGACCTGGGTGAAAATCCAACAAAGCAGTCAGATCGGGAGGAGCAAAACTTGGGGGCAGCAGGGTCACAAAAACCTAGAGGAAGGAAAGTATCAAGAAGAACATGACTGACAGTGTCAAAAACTTCAGAGGTCAAGAAAAATGAGGACTGAGAAAAAAGCTATTAGATTAACAATTAAGAAATCATTGGTAACTTTAGAAAATGCAGTTTTGATTGAAAGACAAGGCTGGAAGCCAGGCTTTAGAGAATCAAGAAGATGGTGTGAAAAAAGAAAGTAAAAGCAATGATTGTGGACAGCCTTCTTAAGGAGTTCAGCCACAAGAGCAGGGGAGAGATAAGGGATGATGATTAACATGGATGGAAGGATCAAACAAGGTTTTTCTGAGGAAAGAGGTGCCAAGGGCATGTTTGTGGGCAAGAAGGAAATAGCCAGTAGAGACGAAGAGACTGAAGATTAATGAGAAAATAAAGTTTGCCTTGGCAAAGAAAACTGTACCCATTGAGGGATTAATGAATTCAGATAAAAATAATGATATACTGAGAAGCAAAGTTGTTCCAAAATTACAAAGATTCTCAAATGGAGATCGAATACTATAAGACAATCTTGTACTATGCTACACATGAAGAAAGACTAAGAAACATATCCAAGAGATAGCGATAAACATACTTTAGTCGCTTGGAACTCACCTGAAAAAAACCCCATTGCACTGTAATCACTGCATAAAAAACCCATGTACTATAAACAAGGGCAGATTAGAAAAATTGTTAAGGACACGCAACAATAATTATAAAGAGAAATCATGGTGGAGAGGGGGATCACCTTCCTCATCACCACCTGCAGCCACTGCTAACTGTCACCAACAGGCAAGCGAGAACAGGAGGCTTGGCGCACAGGCAGCATCTCCAGACCACTGGTCTTTAGAACAGTTCTCAAGTAATTAACAGAGGAGGTAACTCGGGGTTAAAAAGATCTCTACCCCTTGCCAACGGGTTGTTATCCACAGGGCCAGCAGTGCCAGGCAGATCAGGCCACTAGCACCATTTTCCAGTCATCAACTAGTGGAGACTGCCCAAGAACTCTGAGAAGGACAGAGGTTCTGAAACAGTCCCCTTAGCCATCATCCAGGGAGGCTACCTCTGAGCAGATACAGCTTGGCAATGGCTCCTGGAGGGAATGCAACTCAGACAGAAGAGTTCTTGTCACCAAAATCATTGGCACTGTCCAACATCAAGAACCAATATGGTATTGGTAGAAATGACATGAAAGAAGCCATGATTATCTGCTTTGCCACTGATGCATCCTAAGGACCATGGGACCTTTCTACTTGACTTGCCATTGGAACTTTCCATATGAGATCTGACTTTACTATCTTTATCTCTACAGGTTAGTACACAGTAAACATTTAACAAATGTTTTATTCACCCATTAATATTCCATATAATAAATATAGACTCATGAAGAATTGAAGAATGTGTGAACTAGGTGCTAAAGTATGCAAAAGAACTGACTACTGTAAGAAGATATGTTACATGATAAAAGTTTTTTTTTTAAATAAAGAAAAAGATAAATGTAAGGTTTGTTGTATAAGCCAAACTTCTTACTTCTTCCCAGTGACTTGGGATACTACTATAATCCAATTCCCTTGAGGAAACTGGAGTCTAGGGAGCTTAAATGATTTTTTCCCAAGTCCCAGAGGTCATAAGCATGAGAGGCAAGATTTGAATTCATAGTCAGTGCTCTTTTCACTGTACCACACTTCATCCCTCTGAATCAGAAGACCTGGTTTTGGTCCTGGCTTTGCCAGGCACAAGCTCAGTAATCTCAGGCAAAATCCTTTCTTTCTCTCTAAAATGTGGTAAAGTTCATACCATGTGCCTCACAGAATTGATCAAACAACTAGTCACTTTCTTAAAGTGCTGTTGTGTCTTAGGATGAAGTCTTGTATGAACATCAGCCACAATGACGGTGATGGTGACAATGACAAAGAAAAAATTGTAAATGATAGAGATAAGACTTGTTGACAACTTATATTTGGGGGACAAAGGAGAGGAATGAGTCAAAAAGAACCCAAAGTTTCCATGTATCCCTGTATTATCAGTCTTCATGTGATCCAAATCTCTCTGAAAGTCTAAGGGAGACTTTCTCCTATGATGAAAGAACTATGTCCAGAAATGCACCCCACCCCGACTCTCCCCACTGCCAACAAATACTTATGTGCTCTCCTTTATTCATGGAAGGGACACTAATGACTCCATTATATGATGCCAACTTTTTTTTTTTAAGAAATGGAAAAAGGCTGTTCAGAACTGCTCTCTTTCTAGTAAATTTATTTATTTTTAATACACATTGCTACATGAATGAATCATTTGATTTACATTCATTGTTCATAGTTCTTTTTCTGCATGGCATTTTCTGTCTATTAGTATTGTTTTGGATCACTGAACCACTAAGAACTAAACTTTTCATACTTGATCATCCCACATTCTTGCTGTTACTATGTACAGTGTATTTCTAGTTCTGTTTTTTTTGTTACCATCAAGTTCACATAAATCTTTCCAGGCCTTTCTAAAATCAGCTTATCATTTTTTTTATAAAACAATAATATTTCATTACCTTCATATACCCTAACTTGTTAGCCATTTCCCAAATGATAAGCATCTAATCATTTTCCAATTTTTTGCCACTACAAAAAGGGTTGGTACAAACATTTTTGCACATGTGGATCCTTTCCCCTTCTTTATGATTTCCTTGGGATACACACCCAGTAAAGACACTGCTGTAGAACTATTTCCTTCTGTAGCTAACTAATAATTTACATTAGGAGATGAATAGTCAGGAGATTGAATTTTTCTCAGCAAAATTAGTGCCTCTAAAGTAGATGCAAATCAGTAGGGGCAGTCTGGGATTAAATGAATTGGTTGTTTTACCTAATAAATAGGGTCAATTCTAAATGATCCTTAGCTCCTCTCCTTATTCAAAAAGCAACAGGAAAGAGGAAAAGCTTAGACATGAAATCATCACTTACCTGGCTGGACAATAACAATGACCTCTGTGGTGGCTTGGTGTCCTGCTGTATCAGTCACAGTGAGCTGATAGGTGTAGTCTCCTTCTTGCATTGCAGAAAGTTGCAGGGCTGGGGTTCTCACACCCTTTGTAAAAATACAGACACATGGAAAAGTGGAATCTCCAATTTATAATATAAGCAACTGATGGAAATCATTTATCCAATTTCCTAGACCTTATCTATTATCAAGGCTGGGACTACTAATTAAATTATAAACAGTAAATGTGGAGTGAAACATTTGGGGAACATCTGGTCAAAAACTTCCTATGTACAAATAGAGTTGCTGACTTCTTCAACACCAACATAAATTTGAATAAAGTCTTAGCTTCCTAAGGCAAAGGAAGACTCTGCTACAAAAGGGAAATGTGCAAAGAGGACAAATATTCAAATTAGAAAGACCACCACAAATATTAAGATAAATGTAAATATATGCTCTTTGTAAAAGTTCTCCTGTTCCTTTGAGGAGCAGACTCATCATGCTCCCAACAAATCTTTTAGAACTAAAAACCAACATTACTTCCCAATTCTGTATGTGTATTCATCACATAATAGTTTTGTTCAGGATTGGCAATACTAGAAAAATAATGCTAAATAACCATAGTTGGTTAGTGAGCTTTGTGTCCCTTCATTCTCTTCAACATCCTTCCCTCCAGCCCTCACAAACTTCCCCACTCCCAGAATCATAGAATTGGAAGGGATTCGAATGGCTACTTAGTCTGACTTTCCACTTCCTATAACGTAAACTATCTATACCAGGGGTCCTCAAACTACAGCCCGGGCCAGATGCAGCAGCTGAGGACGTTTATCCCCCTCACCCACGGCTATGAAGTTTCTTTATTTAAAGGCCCACAAAACAAAGTTTTTGTTTTTATTATAGTCCGGCCCTCCAACAGGCTGAGGGACAGTGAACTGGCCCCCTATTTGAGGACCCCTGATTCTATACCATGCATGACGGTAGCCTTTAGTGACAAGAAGTTCACTGCTATTTCAGTAAGAAGCCTGCTCCCTTGTTTGACATGTCTGTGTTGGAATGCTTTTTCTCATGCTGAGCTAAAACATACTTCCTTGTAACTTTTATCTACTCTCTTTCTCTAGTTCTAACCTCTGGAAACAAAGAAAATAAGTCTACTCTCACCCTTCTAGGTGCTAACTCTTTAAGAAGTCACTATTCACTTAGAAGAGAGAGCAGACTTATTCTCAATGTGCTAGGTCCTTTGCTTGGCACTATGGAAACAAAGATGAAAATAACTCAGGTTCTGTCCTCAAGAAGCTTACAGCTGGGGCAGGCTGAGGGAAGGAGATAGGACATGACACATTCACATAAGTAAAATACATGACATATGAAAGAGGCAAAGGAGAACATCCAAGTGGTTAAAGAAAATTTGATGAGGCAGGTATTTTCAGCTTGATGAGTATTCCTCTCTTACTTTTCTCTTTCAAACCTAAGTATATACTAATCATAAATTTATGTTTATATGCAATTAAAAGACACCACAAGCTCTTAGGAGGTTGTTTTAAAAGAAAAAGGCAGGGTGGGGTGGGAGGGAGAATAGGGAAAACATTTCTGTATGTATTCATGACTTTTAAATGGATCCTAGCAAATATAACTGAACAATTCTCTCTGAATGGATTGTGGCTACTCCTACCTGCATGTCCACAACTTTCCCTTTGCTGTTTGGGCTGAGAGACCACTCATAGCTGGCAATGCCATGGTCATCAGTGCTCTGATTCCCGTATAAGGTGATGGAGTTCTGAGGAAGGGTAATCACTTGGTTGGGGCCTGCATTGGCTACAGGAGGGTAATCCACTGCTTTGTTCACAGTCAGGTTGGCGGTGGTTGAACTGCTGGCTCCAAATGAATCCACCACTGTCAGCCTGCCAACCAGGAGGAAGGAGAAAAGGGCACAGGAATCAGAAGTTGGCTTTGGGTGAGAGGAGTAGGATTTAAAATTCCTCTGTTTTTTAACACTGTAGGATTTAAAATTCAATGCCAAGATGTTTATGACTGTATCAGTAAAGACTATTATGGTCTGAGACACTTGGGAGACAAAGAGATGATGCTCAGGTGCAGAGGGAAAGGCCCATTCTTATCCTTATGTTCTCTTATGAAAAACCAGAAGTAACAAAGGAAAGAACATGACACAGCAAAACTCCACATTGTTTTCTTAAAACTATATTCACATTTTATAGAAGTCTTCAGACAGAAACAGAAGTCAGAAAGCAAGAGACTAGCATTTTATCCAGTGCTCTGTACACAGTAGGAGTTTAATAAAAGCTTGCTGATGCCTCCTTAGCAGAAGCAGGTGCTTGGCAAAAAAGGAATTCCCTCACACCGTAACTCAACAATGAGTAATTTGCTAGTTTTAAATATATTTCCCAGGAATTAAGTTTTTAAACAAAATTATATTGACTTTTGTTTTTGCATTATGGTCATTTTTGCATAAGCAATGATCTTGCACTTCAGAACTTCGCAAATGTAACCTTCTCTTATAGCAACGAAAAAGTTAAGCAAAAGAACCTTTAATAAAAGGAGAACAGTTTAGAGGATGACCACAATAACATTAAGGAAAAGCCTCTCTGAAAGACTTTGGAAAGGTCCCTGGAAAGAAAGGGGTTGTGGCCGGAGAGGCAGGACCAGAAGATGCCATTTGAAGGCCAGCAGCTAGTGTGCTCACTGGTTTTTCCTGAATGTTAGAGGGTTTCTATGTGCTTAGTGTTAGTAAAGAGTGATGGAAAAACAAGACAGAAAAAAAGACAGAAAAGACATCAGTTAAACTAGAGGTTCTTAAACATGTGGCATCTTGAACCCCTTTGAGAGTCTGGTAACACCTATAATTCAATTCTCAGAATATTTTTAAATGCATAAAATAAAATGCATGGAATTACAAAAGAAAAGAATCATTGCAATGTAGTTATAAAACATAAAATTACAGGAGAACAATCATATTGCAATATAATTATTAAAAAGTTCATGGATCTCAGGTTAAGAACTGAATTTAAACAAAAAGGAAATGAAGAAGAGTACATAAATGAGACAATTTTGCTTCTTTTAAATTAATGTTACTGCTATTAATTCATGTTATTAAATTTAATTATGTACTTAAAAATAAAACCTAATCTGTAAATAACAGGAGTTTGTGGCTTCATGTACAATTTTTTTATTGTTATGTTTTTAAAAAATGTTATGTATTTTATTCTAAACTTTAGAAATAAGATAAGCATTTCCATAAGACAGAACAGAAAAAAATGACTCTACATCAAACCACAAATCTATTATATACAAATTGCTATTCCTTCTAAATATATAATAAAGTTATTGCATAATTTTTTCCCTCTTTTCTTCCTTTTCCCCCCTCTTTGCCATAAAGATAGCTACTATTAGACACAAATGTGTATGTGTGCATGTCTTTATGTAAAACTATTCCATACATACTTCTATTTATCAATTCTTTCTCTGGATATAGAATGTGTCTTCCTTCGCATGTCCTTTCAAGTTAATTTGGGTATAACAAATAAAATGTTTGTTCACTTACAAGTTGTTCTTAAAACAATACTGTTGCTACTATATATAATGTTCTCTCAATTCTACTTATTTTGTTCCTCATTACTTCAGTAAAGACTATCCATGTTTTTCAAACTTGAGCTCATTACTTTTTTCTTCTCAAATTTTTATTGATAGTTACATTGACTAATATCTTCTAGTACCCCTTTCTTTTTACAAGACCCACTCTATATAAAGATTTTTACAAAAAATTTCAATATTTTATTTTTTCAAATAATGCAAAGATAATTTTCAACATTTATTTTTGTTAAGACTTTTAAGTGTTCCAGTTTTTCCTCTCTCTTACTTTCCCCTTCCCCAAAATAGCAAGCAATTTGATAAAGATTAAATATGTGCAATTCTGTTAAACATATTTCCATGTCATGTTGTGCAAGAAAAATCAGACCAAAAGGGAAAAAAATCATGAAAAAGAAAAAAACCAAACAAACAAAAGGTAAAAATCCAATGCTTTGATCCACATTCAGTCTTCATAGCTCTTTCTCTGGATATGGATGGCATTTTCCATCTCAATAAAGGACTATTTTTTAAAAGAAAAAATAAAAGAACAAAGAGAAAAAAAACTAAACTGATAAACAATTTGGGAGTTTTGTTTTCTTATTCGGTTTCTAACTTTTGTTTTATTGGATTCACATGTAAAATTATAAGAGTTAGATTTATATTTTTATCTTTGTCTTTAATATGGCTTTCTTTTTCTGATTTGGGATTTTTATAAATCCACCCTCTTTAAAGATATTGTTTCTTAAGTTATTTTTGCTCAACTGATTTTTAAAAAAACCCTTTTTTCATAGGTTCTCTTTTCTCTACCCTTATATTCCTCCTCCATTCCCCAACTGATAAATGATCAAAGGACATGAATAGGCAGTTTTCAGAAGAAATCAAAGAAATCAACAGTCAGATAAAAAAAATACTGTAAATTGTTATGGATTAGAAAAATGCAAACCAAAACAATTACAAGATACCACCCACCTCATACCCATCAGATTGGCCAATGTGAGAGAGGAAAAGAAAATGACAAATGTTAGAGGAGATGTGAATATAGGGACACCAAAGCACTGCTGGTAGAATTCTGATTGGTCCAACCATTCTGGAGAACAATTTAGAACCATGCCCAAATGGCAAATTCTTTAATCCTTCAATACCACCACTAAGTCTGTATATTGAAGAGAGCCAAGAAAAAAAGAAAAAGACCCACATTTATCTGAATATCCATGGCAGCTCTTTTTATGGTGGCAAAGATTGAAAATTTGGGAGACGCCCATCAAATGTGGAATGGCTGAATAAGTTATGACATACAATTGTAATGGAATACCACTCTCTATAAAAAATAAGGATAGTTTCAAAAAAATCTGAGAAAACATATTCAAATTGGTTAAAAAATGAAGTGAATAGAATCAGCAGAGCATTATATACAGAAACAGTAATACTGTAATTATAGTCAACTAATTATAGTCAACTATGAAGACACAAACTACCCAAGGCAACTCTAAAGGACTCATGATGAAAAACACCATTTACCTCTGGAGAGAGAACTGAATATAGATAGAAGAAACTGTTTTTCACTTTCACCATTGTTTGCTTTCCTCCTCTCTTTCCCCATCAATACAGCTAAAACATAAATGCCTTGAGTAACTTCACAGGTGCAAGGGATATCATATTGCTTGCCTTCTCAATGGGTAGGAGATGAATATCATATTGCTTGCCTTCTCAATGGGTAGGAAAGGGGGAAAGAATCTGGAACTCAAAAAAAAAAAAAAAAAAAAAAGCACTATAAATATTCTTCCATTCTCCCTACCCCTTCTGTTTGTCATCCTTTCCCCTAGCTTTTGGAATTTAGTTATAAATTCCTTTTTCATATTTTAAGTTTCCCTTCCTTTTTTTCCCTCCATGAGTTGATTAAAGTCCTCTCTTCCTATTCTCTTTTAGCTTATTGTTAGTTTTAAAATATTCTGCCTTTTTCTTAGAATGATTTCTTTACTGTGTTATTTTCATTAATACTCTTTTCTATCTATACTAAACTCTTATTCTTTCATTCATGGCACTTATACAACTTTATTTCTTCTTTACTCTGTGTTTCTCATAGAATTAAAGATTTTTCTCTTTTGCTTCTTTGGAGAAATGTCGGAAGGCAAATTCCAATTTTTCAATTTTGTTGATTATTTCTCCCTTCTATCTCATACCTTTTGCTTTGAAGAGTCTTATTTATCTCTTGTAACATTTGGAAATATCCTGCTATGGTGATTCCATACTCTTGGAAATCCAAAGTCTTTGCTGCCTCATCATATGTTGCTTTATTTTTCTTTTGTCTTATTATATTTACTCAAGAGATTTCTGGATTTGTTTAGATGCCATCTTCTCATTCTGTTATCGATAGCTAACCTTTTAATTTATCTTCATGCACTTGGTTTTCTTCTAAGTTTAATTTTTTTTTAGGTTAGACATGTACATTCTTTTTTATATATTTCCATATGAATCACGTTGGGAGAAGAAAATCAGAGCAAAAGAGAAAAATCATGAGAAAAAAAAAAAAAACAGAAGAAAGAAAAAAAGGTGAAAATAGTATATGTAGATTTGTGTTAAGTCTCCTTCTATCTGGATATGATTGGCATTTTCCATCCAAAGTTTATTGGAATTGCCTTGGATCACAGAATTGCTGAGAAGAGTCAAGTCTAACATAGTTGACCATCATACAATCTTGCTGTTACTATGTACGTTTTCCTGGTTCTGCTTGTTACAGTCGGCATCAATTCACGTAAACTTTTCTGGCATTTCTAAAATTAATCTGTTCATTTTTTCTAATAAAACAATAGTACTCCATTACTTTCACATACCATAACTTATTCAGTGTTTCCCCAACTGATGTGCATCCACTCAGATTCCAATTCTTTGCCACCACAAAAAGAGTGCTGCTTCCCTTCTTTTATGATTTTTTGGGGATACAGATCCAGTGGCACAGCTGAATCAAAGGATAAAGGGTATGCACAGTTTTATAGCCTTTTGAGCATAGCTCCAAATTGTTCTCCAAAATGGTTGGATAATTTCACACAACTCCACCAACAATGCAACAGTGTCTCAATTTTCCCACATTTCTTCCAATACTTAGCATGATCTCCTGTCATTTTAGTCAATTTGACAGGTGTGAAACGATATCTCAGAGTTGCTTTAATTTGCATTTCTCTAAATAATAGTGACTTAAAGCATTTTTTTCATATGACTAGAGGAGGGTTTAATTTCTTCATCTGAGAACTGTCTGTTTATATTTGTTGACCATTTATCAATTGGGAATGACTTATATTCTTATAAATTTGGCTCAATTCTATATATATTTTAGAAATGAGACCTTTATAAGAAATATTGGTTGTAAAAATTGTTTCCTAGCTTCCTGCTTCCTTTCTAATCTTGGTTACATTGATTTTGTTTGACACTCAACTTTTTTTTTTTTTAAATAGCTTTTTACTTTCAAAGTACATGCAAAGATAGTTTTTAATATTCTCCCTTGCACAATCTTGTGTTACAAATTTTTCTCCCTCCCTTCTCCTCACTCCCCTCCCCTAGAGAAGATTAAACATTGCACTCAATCTTTTAAACAGAACTTTCTTCTACAATCTTTCTTAACTTCAAACTTTTTTCTTTTATCTCCCTATCATTGAGTTTCTGATTTCTTTTCTTTTGATGGCAGATCTCCTGAAGCTTGGAACTCTCTGCCTCTTCCCATACCACACTGGAAAATTCACTTTTCATTAGCCTCAGTTCTTATACCAAGTGAATCCAGTAAGTATAGAACAGGTCCCAGCTAGAGTCTAGTCTCTTTTCCTTCTGGCATGGTGTAGAACTCCACACATTGGTGCCCTGTTCCAGTTCTCTCTGGTCTACAATTCAATGTATGAGATGTCCCAGGCTGACCAAGCTTCTGATTTCCTAGACCTCCACTTCCTCTATGATCCTTCCAAACCATTCTCTCACTATGCTATGATACCACAGGATGTCTAATTTGAAAGCAAACCTCAGTGCCACTTGAGAAAAGCCAATTTCATTTCTCTGGGAGGATGGTGGTAGCAAGGTTTGGTGCTTCTCTTGGTTGAATGAGATGTTGATGAATCTCCATGGGGCTTAAGAGTTCTGAAAGAAGCCATTTGCTCTCACCTCCTGCCACCACGATATCTGAGTTCATCATTTCTCCTTTTAAACAACTTGATAAGTATAAAATAATATCTTAAGGTTGGTTTTATTTGCATTTCTCTAATCAATAAGGCTTTAAAGCATTTTTTCAAATGATTATAAACTGCTTTGATTTCTTCATTGGAAAACTGCCTGTTCATATTCTTTGACTATTTTTCAATTGGGGAATGATTCTTATTCTTAATATATTTGACACTGTTACTTGTATGTTGGAATGTTTGATGATTATTCAGTTCATAATTAAAAACAAAACTGAAAAACAACTAATAGAGATCAAGCCAGACAAAAGTAGGCAATGGAGGTTAAGGTCTCTTGCTTACCATATACCTTTCAGCTGAACAGTCATGAAAGAAAGGCAGGAAAAAAGTTCCTGCTCTTGAGGAGCTTAAAGCTTAGCAAAGGGAGATGTGTGTCTGTGTGTGTGTGTGGAAGATGTAGTGGGTGGGGGGCATACACACATATCCATCCATATACATGGTCTCCCCTTCATATCCACATATACATTCATGCTTGCTCTCTCTTCACACCTACACAACACATACCACAAACCCACACCCACATATCTCCCCTCACCCCATGGTCTTCCTACACACATGTTCTCTCTTTATAGACCCACAATATACACGTGTATATTTGTGTATGTTTGTATGTAGACATACATAAAGCAGAAACAAGATAATTTTGATGGCTTCCCCTTAAAAGTACAACCAGTGAGGGTTCCAATAGAAAAGCTTCCATGCAAAAGGTGCTCAAGTTAGGCCTTGGTTTTTAGGGGTCATTAGAAGCACAGAGAAAAGCAATCACATTTCAGGTACGGCAAAGGAGTCAGCCAGATTAAAGGCATGAAGACAGGAGAAAATCCATAAGAAGAAGATTAGTCTGACTGGACTGCAGTGTTAAGTAAAGGGGTTTATTAAGGCTAGAAAAGAAGATCAGATTCAGGTTGTGAATGGCTTTAAATGCCAACTATAAGAGCTTACACAATTCCAGGAGCAAAAGCGAGCCATTAGGGTTTCCTGTGCAGGGGCATGACAGTCGGGTCTGTATTTGAAGATGAGCTGGAGTGGAGAAGAGACTTGTACCAGGGAGCCCCAGAAGGAGGCTATTATAACTGTAGGAGAAGTGAGGAGGGCCTGAAGTTGTGTGACCAGAGAGAAGGTGCCAGACAGGAGGGGTGATGGTGAGGCTGACAAGCCAAGATTTAACGAACATTATGTGCAGGGGAGGATGCTTATGGGGAGTGAGAGTAAGACGTTAGGATGACACCAGAGTTGTGAATGAGGGTGACTACCAGGAGGCTCATGCCCTTGCCAGAGAGGGAATCTCATAATCTTACACCTCCCTAGAAAGGTGGACACTTGGCTACAAAGCCTGGTTCTTTTCATGGTACAGAAAGAAGAATGGATGGTTGGTGGCAGATCATCTAGCATGCCCCCTTCCACCTATAGTTGTAAGAGATGATGTTTCTGAAAGGGAACTTTTTCTAAATAGTAGGAATGGCAAATACATACATGTAAATCAGCTAATACTTTAAAAATAAATTTTAGAAGAAAAATCCAGAGTAGCTTTGGCCAATTCTCTCATTCCCTGTTGTTTTCACAGGTTTTCCCCCAGATCCCACTAGTCTGTTGCACTAAAGAAAAAGCAAGTTACAGATGGCAAAATAGCAGCTAACCACCCTCTCTGCCATTATAACCAAACAGTTTCTGGCTTGCCTACAGAGTTACTATGACCAAGAAGCAGCTGATTACAGACTTTAGAAATGATGCTACTCTTACGCAAATTAAAGTGGAGGAAAGGAAGAGGTGAATGAATCACATAATTTTAAAACTAAAAGGAATTCTGGAGAATATCTAACTTAATCCTATTCTGAAGCTAGTGAAACTTAGGCACAGAAAGGAGACCTGCTCCTTGTCGCAAATTATTTGTCACATATGTGAAGAACCAACTTTGGTCCTACCAACATTAAAAGGAAAAAAAGTAAACATAGCCAATGTGAACTATAAAAATCCCTCAGTACTAAATGGGAGCTGAAAAGTCTCTTAAGCTACCACTTTAAATACTAGTTGACCTGGTGAAGATTGGGATTCATCAAGTTTCATTTCTCCAAAGCCATGAGAGTGAGAAGGTGAGAAAAAAGGATAAAGAAATATGCTGCTAATGCTGGGAGTCCCAATGAAGTCCTTGAATGGAGAAGAATAAAATACTGTTACTTTCCTTGGTAGGAGTCCTAGAAAATAGGGCTGGCGGGTGGGGATAAGGGTGAGAAGAGTGGCAAGACAATGGCAAACAGTCTTATCAAGGTTAGAGATAAATCTACTGGTAGACACAAATTTGATGGTTGGAGATCTTTGTTTTCAATATGTGATTTACCAGGAATCAGAGAAAGCTGATAGAATCTAAAATGGCATTTTCAAGCAAAATCTACAATGGATTTCATTTCAGTTTAAAGTCTGGTGAGCTTTTCCTGAGGTAGCCGACTGGATTGTGTCTTACCTGAAGGTATAGTTTCCCGGGACCAGGTTGGTCAGTTTTAATATGGCTGTGTCTTCAGATACCTTTTCTTCTCTCAGGGGTCCCTTCAGTTCTTCCCAGTGGTATCGAACAATTTTATCATCATCAGTGCTTTCTGATCACAAAGAAACCTCACATGTACACGTGGTGCTCTCTTTGCACATCATTCTCATACACACTAGGAACTACAGTCTCACTTGAAATTATTTTTCTCCTAGCAATGCTAGATTATTCAGATAGTCTAAAGTACCTGCCATTGCAGCACAGGTGTAAGCAACCTGTAGTCTCAGGCTGCTTCTTCCAAAGGCAATGGCTAGTAGCCTTCTACTCACTTATCTCTCAATATGGCATCTCTTTTCTCTCTCTCCCTTCCTTCTATCCTATCTCCTTTCCCCACCCCCCATCTTCTACCTCTGCTGCCAGCATTACTCCTAAAAGAAGTTTTAACCTGGTTCATGGCATTAGGGACTAGAAAGATCCATGAAAAATAATCCGCATGTACTAAGAAAGGAAGGCTGGGTAATATCTTCACAGAACTCAATCAAGCTTCTATTATGAATGGCCTAAAGACCTATAACACTATCTGAATAATGGTGAAGGATTCAAAATTCTGTTCTTCATCCTTCAACAGAATCTATTTCCAAGAGCAAGAAAACACTGGTTAATCTAGGAGAAGATAAATAGGAAGCTCAGTGAATGGTAGAGAAAGCTTTCTAGGTAAGGTTTCTGCATATTTTGTCTATTATTTACTCTGTTCCTATGGGAATAATTCTTGTGATATCAGCATGTTCTCAATTTAAGTGGTAGGAAAAAAACTAGGTAAATGTTTAAAATCATGAAACTCCAACTAAAAGAATTTTAAGTTAACTGTGCTGCCTTTCCACCCCTTTATAAGATGTTTTAAATCTACTCCAATTCTATAATTAAGGGCTTTAACTACCTTAGGCTATGAAAGAGCAGCCCAAAGTGATGTCCCTGGGCTGCACACCTTGCTCCTACAGGGCACTCATTCTGACAGATTGCAGAAGCATACATTAGGGAAAGTACTTACGGTTGCCATCAATAACTGTGGAAGTGGTTGGCAGAGAGATCTCCTGGAATTGTGGTGACACAACAGCAACAGGAGGCTGATTAACATGGGGTTCTGCAAGAAAAATGACCCAATAATATAAGGAGAACATATAAGATAAAGAAGAACCTGTTGGACTCCAGTGATAAGAGTTCAATAAGCCTCTAAACTAGCCACTGGGAATTATTGGGGGAAAAGTAGGAAGGAAGGAACATAAGGCTCCTGTAGGCCATATCCAGGTAATCAATTTAAGAGATGTTACTCTCAGGAAAGATCAAGAGACTATGAATTCCAACTTGTAAAAACTCTGCTCATATCCAAATCTAACTTAGCACCCTTCAGCCTGAGCCAAGGCTTCTTACTATGCTGCTGTGGGTTATATAGAAAATGAATGACATTCCAGCAGCAGAAGAGAGATCACCTAAGAATGGGCTGTGGTGAGTCTCCTACACCAATGCTCTTTAGGCTACATGAGGAAGACTGTGAATACTTTCCCAACAATCACATGATCACAGCTTATGAAATGGAATGATCTTATCTCTATAGATATAACTATTAGTCTTGTATAGCAAGTATCTTTATGGCTGTAAAGTCCAGATATACTCTCTTTTCTTTTGTAAATGATCAGTCAGGCTCTATTTTTGGTTAAGCAAAAGACAAACTGCTCAGAACCTAGAAGGAAGAGCTTAAAATGTCTGAATTAAGGCCTGGAAAGATACAAAGCTCAAGGAGAGAAAGAAGACAATCCCTGAACCAAAGTCTCAATGGGAATGGAAGTGACCCTAAGTTTTCAGTGGCTCAACTGGCAGAGCACAAGTTCTGACAAACTTTGTAAAGCTGGAAAATCTTTGGTTATAAAACATAAAACGCTGTCTGATGTCTGAGGATCAATTTAACTAAGCACACAGAGGCTCAATACCAAGGACAAAACATAAATAGTCCTCTGGTCTCTCTGGCCCTATTCTGCCTCCTCAGGGACCGTTTCTTCAGCAGTTATTTCTCTTCTGACCAGGTACTGTAGGTCAACAGGGACATGGGTCCATAATTCAAGAGGAGAAAGAGATTAGGCTGGATTATGTTTGAGAGCTTATGGGATGCTTTCAATGAACCCAGATGGCCCTGCTGCCACAAAACTCATTTCTTTAGCACTGATAGAACTAATATAGAATAAGCAGAGAAAAGTCTCATATACATTGGCTGGATAGTGTATAGAAAAGATAAGTTGAAGATAACCATCAGATAAAGAATAAACAGCTATGTCTTCTATGTGCCAGGCACTGTGCAAAGCATGTTTTATTTTTAATTTTTATTTATTTATTTTTTGTAATAACTTTTTATTGACAGAACCCATGCCAGGGTAATTTTTTACAGCATTATCCCTTGCACTCACTTCTGTTCCGATTTTTCTCCTCCCTTCCTCCACTTCCTCCCCCAGATAGCAAGCAATCCTTTACATGTTGAATAGGTTATAGTATATTCTAGATACAATATATGTGTTCAGAACCGAACAGTTCCCTTGTTGCACAGGGAGAATTGGATTCAGAAGGTATAAATAACCCGGGAAGAAAAACAAAAATGCAAGCAGTTTATATTCATTTCCCAGTGTTCTTTCTCTGGGTGTAGCTGCTTCTGTCCATCTTTGATCAATTAAGGTTCTCTTTATCGAAGAGATCCACTTCCATCAGAATACATCCTCAAACAGTATCATTGTTGAGGTATATAATGATCTCCTTGTTCTGCTCATTTCACTTAGCATCAGTTCATGTAAGTCTCGCCAGTCCTCTCTGTATTCATCCTGCTGGTCATTCCTTACAGAACAATAATATTCCATAATATTCATATACCACAATTTACTCAACCATTCTCCAATTGATGGACATCCTTTCATTTTCCAGCTTCTAGCCACTACAAACAGGGGTGCCACAAACATTTTGGCACATACAGGTCCCTTTCCCTTCTTTAGTATCTCTTTGGGGTATAAGCTCAGTAGTAACACTGCTGGATCAAAGGGTATGCACAGTTTGATAACTTTTTGAGCATAGTTCCAAATTGCTCTCCAGAATGGCTGGATGTGTTCACAATTCCACCAACAATGTATCAGTGTCCCTGTTTTCCAACATCCCCTCCAACATTCCATATTATCTTTCCTTGTCATTCTAGCCAATCTGATAGGTGTATAGTGGTATCTCAGAGGTCTTAATTTGCATTTCTCTGATTAATAATGATTTGAAGCATATTTTCATATGTCTATAAATAGTTTCAATTTCTTCATCTGAGAATTGTCTGTTCATATCCTCTGACCATTTATCAATTGGAGAATGGTTTGATTTCTTATAAATTAGAGTCAATTCTCTATATATTTTGGAAATGAGGCCTTTATCAGAACCTTTGATTGTAAAAATGTTTTCCCAGTTTATTGTTTCCCTTCTAATCTTGTCTGCATTTGTTTTGTTTGTACAAAAACTTTTCAATTTGACATAATCAAAATTTTCTATTTTGTGGTCAGAAGTGATCTCTAGTTCTTCTTTGGTCATAAATTCCTCCCTCTTCCACAGGTCTGAGAGCTAAACTATCCTATGCTCTTCCAATTTATTTATAATCTCATTCTTTATGCCTAGGTCATGAACCCATTTTGACCTTATCTTGGTGTACGGTGTTAAGTGTGGGTCAATACCTAGTTTCTGCCATACTAATTTCCAATTTTCCCAGTAATTTTTGTCAAATAATGCATTCTTATCCCAGAAACTGGGGTCTTTGGGTTTGTCAAACACTATATTATTAAAGTTATTGGCTATTTTGTCCTTTGAACCTAACCTATTCGATTGATCAATTAGTCTATTTCTTAGCCAATACCAGATGGTTTTATTAACTGCTGCTTTATAATATAATTTTAGATCTGGTACAGCTAGGCCACCTTCATTTGATTTTTTTTTTATTAATTCCCTTGTAATTCTTGATCTTTTGTTTTTCCATATGAACTTTGTTGTTATTTTTTCTAGTTCATCAAAGTAGTTTTTTGGGAGTCTGATTGGTATAGCGCTAAATAAATAGATTAATTTAGGTAGTATTGTCATCTTTATTATATTTGCTCGCCCAATCCAAGAGCATTTAATATTTTTCCAGTTGGTTAGATCAGACTTAATTTGTGTGGAAAGTGTTTTGTAGTTTTGCTCATAAAGTTTCTGATTTTCCCTTGGCAGATAGATTCCTAAATATTTTATACAATCAGTAGTTACTTTAAATGGAACAAAGCATGTTTTATAAATACTGTCTCACTTGAGCTTCATGACAGTTCTGGAAGACAGAAGGTATTATTATTATTCCTATTTTACGTTGAAGAAAAAGAAGTAAAGATTAAGTGACTTGACCCCAAAGTTACACAGCTAGTAAGTGTTTGAGGCTTGGGTTTGAGTCTGAACTTGGCTTTTCTGACTCTAAATACAGTGTGGCATAGGAATGGTTGTGATCTTCCTTGGTAAAAAGAGCATCAAAGCCATTTGATTACAAAGCTCAAGAGAAGAAAATTGATTCCCCAGAACAAAATTAAACACCCACCTAGGCTCTAGGCTGGAAAGGCTTACAAGAACTTCAAGATTTAAATGCTGAAGGTAATCCTGAGAGAGGTATGGAAACATAAGTCATGGCTTCTGTGGTGCCCTCCCCACTCTACTCTATCCCCATTTTTCTAGGAATACCAAGCAAGAGTCAAGAACATCAAGAATTTTCCCATGATCTGCTAACAAACCAGCTGTGGGAAGAATCTGTTTAATAGGAGTAACAGTGGTGGATGTCTGAGGAACTCTCTGTACAGTCCTGCATCTCTGGGAAGAAAATAAATGATCATCCCCCAAGTGCCAGATGATCGCTTCTTTTCTTTAGACTCTGGCTCTTGGCGCTCAGGCCATTTTCCTGAAGCATATGGTGCTTTCTCAGAACAGCATGCTTAGAGAACTCCTCCCAAACAGTTCTTTGGTAAAATTGCTGGTCTAGGTTCTTTCTGCACAATGGTCATATTACCAATGCCACCCTCTTTCGCAGATTGTTTTAGTTAAAGTCAAAGCAAAGACTTTTTGAAACATAAAATCACTTACCAAAAAACTTGTAAAATATTTCAAAACCTAAATTTGCTTCCTCCTTAAAAATCTAACAATCCAAGATTAGGATTTACATACCTGGATTTACTGTCACATTCACGTATCCCTCTCCATGGGAATTCTGGCCATGTACAACTACTTTGAATTCATAGAGACCTGGTGTGAGCTGTAAAGAAAGGAAGGGACTTATTAGACAATCATGAAGCATAAACAACTTGAGGTACAGCAATCCCCAAACACAAAGCCTTGAGTCCTGGGTTTCAGCATATAATTTCTTATTTTGTATGAATTTTCTTTTTTCAAATAAACAAAAACCTATTTTCTTTCTTTCTAACCTCCCCGTTAACCACTGAAAAAGAAAAAGAAAAACAAAACAAATATGCACAGTAAAGCAAAACACATTCCTGCATTGGCCATGTCTTACAGCAATTATCAGCAAACTTTGGTGGCATTAGTCACAGAATGACAAAAAAAAAAAAGGAATGGCCAAGCATTGAACTGGAAATTCAATTCAGTAAACAATTATTAAGGGTACATATAGGACACTGTGCAAGAACTGGAGATAACAGAGATAAAAGAGGACTGACCTTGCCTTCTGTGAACTTATCTTAGTAGGAGGGAGAAGACAAAGACAATAACATAAGTACATAGGAGATGGTCTTTGACTTTATCTTTGTGAAAAAACAAAAAAGACATACATGCATTAGAGATAAGAAAAAATCATTTATTTATAGCTGAAGAAAGAAAAAGAACAGAAAGTTGGACCTACACTGGGTTTTGAAGCAAAGAAGGGATTTCAAGAGATCAAAATTTTAAGGGAGACCATGAAAAGCAAAGGGAGGACTATAAAAGATGACAGACAGGAAAAGGCAGAATTAGATCTTGGAACAGGAAGTAGTCTAGTAAAGGAAGGGGAAGCAAGTTTTTTAAAAGGATGGTGAGTTTAGTGCTAGACCATGAAGGTGATTTTCATTCCATAGGCAGTGAGGAAACTCCTGGAACATTTTGAGCAGGGAAATATTATCAAAATGCAAGAGAACAGAATCAGAGAAACCAGTTAGGAAACTATTGCATGAGTCCAGGCAAAAGACAGCCAACAGTCTAAACCAGAATAGGTTTAATAGGGGTAAAATGAAGGGAAGGGGGGGGTGTTAAATGAGATATTGAAGGGATAGAATCAAAAAAGACTGAAAGACTGACTGGATGAAGAAAGAAGGGGAGGGAAGGGTGAAAAATGACTTTGAAATTTTGTTTTAATGATAATTCTAATAGTAAATGAAATACCTCTGGGACAATATGACAGATTTCAATTTTTCTGGATGTCAATATTCCTATCAGGATAATAAGTAAAGCCTTCTATATTCTTCTAGCTAACAGAACTTATCAGTGAGGCTTAAATAATGATCTTTTCAAAAATAAAACACTAGAAAACACACTGAGAGGCATTAAGTAGAATACTGGGCTTAGAGTCAGAAAGACCTGAATTTTACTTTGGTCTCAGACATTTATTAGTTCGGTGATCCTGGACAAGTTATTTAACCCCTGTCTGCCTCAGTTTCCTTATCTGTAAAATGGGGGTGAATAACTAACACCTACCTTGCAGAGTTGTTGCAAGGATCAAATGACATAATGTTTATAAAATCATTAACACAGTATCCAGCACATCACAGGCACTAGAGAAATGCTTATTCCATTCCTTTCTCTTCCTTCCTTAGGCAAGTGTGTAATAACTACTAAATTCCCTTACAATAAGGAAGTGCTCATAGATATGTGGATCCTAAGGTCAACTGTCTTGTGAGGTCTAAAATCTTTATACTATTGCTACAAGCTGTTTAGCAACTATATTTATAGCTAATACCATTCTGCCAGAGAAGTTTTTCTCATCAAAAATGTCATAAACTAACAAATACTGGAAACCTGCCAATCAGGCCTCTAAAGGATTCATTTCTGAAGGGATGCTTAAGATCTGAGTGTAGGAATTCTTTCCTGACCCTTCTGTGTACAGAAAAGAAAAACCCTACTGGTATAATACACTTTAGGAAATAGATAAGCAACCTTTACTCATACCATATGTAGGAAGGAAATTCACCTTGGAGAGCTTGAGGACCTGTGAATGCTGTCCTTCCATTTCCCCACTGTAGTTTGTAGGATGAGTAATCAGCTTCCATTCGTAGGAGTAGATTTTGCCTAAAGAAGGGCCAGTTACAGAAATCATGAAAACATACACCTACACCCCCTAGAGTGAGGGCATCCACAATGCCTACCAATAATACTTATTTTTATACAAAACGGATCTGAATTTCAGACACAGCCTTTACTTTTATAATTCTTATCTGAAAGCTTCTAGACAGCATGGAATTCAGGTAATTTGCTTGAAGATAAGGAAGGATTCAACTGACCCTGCTCTTGTTATTACCTGCTGTTTTCTAGATCCCTCACAACTCAAGCCTAATACTCTCTCCTTCCAAATAAAAATTATAAATCTGTGGATGAATGTGCACATGCACGTGTATGTGTGTGTGTGTGTGTGTGTGTGTGTGTGTGTGTGTGTTAGTGGTGACTGCTGATTTTCACTGACAATATCTGCTCTAGAATCTCCTCCTCCCAACTAGCAGAAATGAATTCACTGGAAACAAAGGCCGTTTTCTTGAAAACTTCTTTTGCAACAAAGAACAGCAATGATTTCTAAATAACACGGTTCGGAAATAGCTTTGCATAGAGTGCTAACAATGCTCATCTCACTGAGGTCATCACACCCTGGTGAGTTAAAGAGTTGCTCAAATCCTGCTGAGCCAAATAACATCCTGCAGCAAGCAAGGACTGCAGGAGATGGCCCATTTAAAATAGGCACTATTTAAATTCATTAAAATCAGAGCACATATCACAAAAGTCCTACCTCTCTGATGTCATGGTTTCTAGTTCAGAATAAATCAGGGAGTATATTTTGTTGTCCCAATGGGGAAAATGCTCCTCACAATGCTTGGGAACAAACACCTTGACAAGCAAGCACAGCACCATGCAAAGAGTTCTGGCTCAGGAATTAGATGATCTGGGCTCAAATCTCAGCTCTGCTGCTTTTGAACTACATGACTTTAGGCAAGTCACTTCTCTTTGGGCCTTGGTTCCCTCATCTGTTAAATGATAAAGTTAGACTGGATGACTTCTGAAATCCTTTGTAGCTTAAATTTTATAATCCTACAATTCAAGTTAAGTGAGCTCCTTATGAAAAGACTCAGTTTAATGACCATTCTAGTTTTAAAAAAGAAAATATCACCTATGGCAAAAATATATTAAAAAGGGAAAAAACTCTAAGTGAGGACTATTCCCCTTCCTTTTTCATGAATATAATTAACATTCGGAAGGTTATTGCTCCCTTATTTGAATGAGTAAGAATTCAATTACAAAATATCCTATTTCTAAAGGCCTGTTCTCTTCTTACAAACAAAGTCTTTGTCCACACAATTCTTTGTTTCCTTTGACAAAAGTAGGTACAGGGTGGCCAGGTTTGTGCACTGTGATAGGATTATGGTACCTTAATAGCTAGGAGGGACCCTCAAGATCAGATGATCCAACCCTTTCATTTTAGAAATCAGAAGGTTGAAGCCCAAGAAATGTGGCAAGGCAGCCAATTATTATTATTATTATGGCCCCTCCCTGGGGTCTTGCTTTTTCTAGTCATGGACTAGGGGTGAGGAGATAGGAAATGTGTACAAATAGAGAATTAGCATCTAATGTAGTACCAATAGAGCATCTTTTCCAGATATAGTTAAGGGACGATCCTCTTCTCTTGTGTCCCTCCCACCTCTCCTATAGAAAACAAGTACAAATAGTGGAGAATCCGAGACCAGTAACAATCAATTAGGAGTCTACTGGGCAGAATACTGATTTGAGCAGTTTAATGAACTGGGGGAGAGGCGAAGGATAGAATGAAACCGTTTGAACACTAGTCAGTTCTGGTACAAGTCTATTAATTCAAAAATTTAGATCCAATTTAGCAAAGAAAGAGTCTAGACTAAGACCAAGAGATTCTCACATAGGGGTGGGGTAAAGTAGCTAAAATCCTACCCTTATCAATGTTTCAAATCTTTAAACATCAAGGGATTTCTTTCCAGCTATAATTCAAAACCACCACCAGAGGGAAGAGAAAAAACTCAATTTCTTGAGGAAGGTAGAATGAATTAATAAGAAATCTTAAGCTATGAGAGAAAAAATACATAGCACTAGATTTTCAAAAACTATTTTCTGTATAAACAAGATCTTTAAAATAAGGCATAGAACTAATAGTCAAATTATGAGTAACTGAAATGTATGTATCTAAAATGGAAACTTAAATGCAGGAGGGAAACTATAGTTATCAGATATTTTATGAAAATTACATGACTTCAATTGAAAGGATTCTTAAAAATGACATCACTCAATTCTCCCTTTTTATAGATGAAAAAATGGAGAATCAGAGAGGAAAAGTCACTTCCCCAATGTAAAAAAGCAAGAGAGTCAAAATTTGAACTCAGGTCTCCTGATCCCAGAGCCAAGCATATTTCATTCAATAGCTCTGTTCTTGAAAAATTATGTGTGTATAAATAAAATATTTAAAAAATTAAGAAAGCTTAGTACCTGAAAGGGCCATCTGGTCTAATATCTTGCTATCTAGGGCTATCCAGACTGTTTTAAGTTCTTGTAGGTACAGTTCATTACACATAATAGGGCAGGTTGTTTGGTCGGAAAGTTTTATGTTACAATGAGCCTAATCTGCCTCCCTATAATTTCCAGCCCTATGCCCTTGCTCTGTCCTCTGGAACTATGTACAGGAAAAGCCTCGTATCTCTTTCATTTGATAGCCCTAAAGATAGATATTTGGTGGTAACTATTATGTTCTTCTCACACAAGCTAAAACACACTTGGTTTCTTAACTGTTACTCATATGATAAAGAATAATACTTGAAGACATCTTTAGTAATACTAAAAACCATTCTCTGAATTATATTTTATAAGCAAAATTTTAGTTTATTTTTTTAAAGTTAGAGTTTCAGGAAATTAAGCTCTTCCATGAAAATACTGAGCCCCACCCTTGGAGTTCTCACCTTCTTGTGGTGCTGGGATGACATATGCATTTAACTGAACTTCATTCTTGGGCAGGGTCATCTCTACGCTCTCACCTGCAGAAACTATCAACTCCTTTATACCTGAGAAGAAAGCAAATACCATAGAATTAGCAATGGAGCTAATGCAGATAAATAGTATTTCTCTTTATTCTGTGGCCAAAGTCCAGAGTCTGTAAAGGAGAAGGCTATGTGACACCTTTCTTACTACCATTTAGTCTCTTTCTAACCCTGCCTGCATCCAGGTTTCTATCTTCATTATCAGAATTTTCTAACTGTCATGATGTCCTTCCTCTTCCACTCTGCCAATTAAACCTTCACTTATTTTTGAAGGCACAGCCATAATTAACTCCTCTACAAAGACGAAGCCTTTATCATTATTCCAGTCTACACTTTCCTTTGAACTTTCCTCTGAACTCTTATAGAAATAAGTCATAGGTCTCTATGGTTTTATATTCCTCTAGTTTTCTTATCTCCCCAATATCATAAGCACCTTGAAGTTTTCTTCCCATCCCTCCCCCACATAACTCCTAGGTACATGGGAGCAGTTTTTGCTCCTTTACTTGGCTGAGACTTAACACCAAACAAGTTTTGAGGAGTGATGACATTTTGTTTTCATGGTAAATACAAAGCATCTCATCTTACCTCCTATTTGCTTTGGGGAAAATAAAACACACTACTCTATATAGAAGTTTTAAGTCTTCTGAGTTTCAGGAGAGAGAAGAAAAGGTCATCAAAGTGGTTTCTGAGAGAACCCATCTTCTTCACTTAGAGGACAAAAAAACTTTACTTAATATCATGCAACCTTAGATTTTCACTAAGAACTTCTTTGGGGTCTGGGTTTGACTCACTGCCTTTTGAGGTTTACATTAAGAATTTCAGGTATTCTTCTTGAACACGAATATCATTTCAGTACTAACTGATTCTGGAAAAACCCTGAAAACAACTTCAGGTTACATCACTACCAAAAGGGAGAGAGAAAGGGTAAGAGAGAGAAAGAGGGAGAGACAGAGAGAGACAGAGACAGAGAAAAGAAGGAGAGGGAAAGAGGGAGGAGGAAGAAAAGGAGGAGGAAAAGGGAGAAGGGAGAAAAAGAAAAGAAACACACACATATATACACACTTCCATTTCATTGGCTCTGCTTTTCTCCCCTTTACGCTTATCCAGGGAAAAGATCAGTTCAGTTTTCTCTATTAACCATTTCCTCTTAACACTTAAGACCAGCACCCCTGAAGAATAAACCCAATGTTGTTAAGGCAACGATCTATGTATAAATCTCTCTTCCTGATGGTTGCTTTAAAAATAAAGATGCTGTCAAAACCATAGAGACAAACATCTGACCTACTACCAGCCTTTTAGATGGCAAGTGGGTGCATGTATCCAACACTCTCTTCCCACCAGGCTCCGTCTGCTTGGTTCCTCTGAACATTACTGAATTTTACAAGAACCTGGTGCTCTTAAGTAGCAGGATAATATGCACAGTGGAATCTGGCTCATAGAGAGTGAATCTCATAAATTTCCACGTGCTGCAAGCTTGCTGAGCAAAAGGAGCAGGAGGCGCAGGTTATATTTGCTGGAGAGATGCTGACAGAGCTGATGTTTCTCCAGTCTGCAGTATTCAGAAATCAAGCCTTATTCTCGTCATCTTTTTCAAAGCTCTAAAAAGAACAATGCTCAGATTTCTCAGTTTTCTCATTCTAGGGGGCAAAGAAGCCCTGTGGCCTGTCTCACCTGGGGTTGATGCCACAGTAGTTGGGAAAGAAGTAGGGGTAGTCTGATGAGTAGGGATGTTATCATGATGGGACTGAATTGGTGGTAAAGAGGTAGTGGTGTGATTAATTCCAATTCTTCCTGGCAAAGAACTAGGAGTAGGAATCGAGTCCTCTGAGATTTCAGGCTGTACAGATGTATTGGTCAGCAAACTGAGATTCTCTGTTTTCCCTGTAGCTGTCAGGCTCAGGGTTAAGGGACTGGAGGAGGTAACCAGATCAGGGGGTACCAGCAGGTTGGAAACTTTCTTGTGAACCTAAAAGAAACACAAAGATTTACCACATAAAAAAGTAAAAGCGATGTAGTTTTTGATTCTTAAAGCAACAGTTCAGATTTTCGTACTGTAGTACTATAAAAGCTTGTTTGTAAGAAGTATGCTTTACATCAGGAACATGTATTTCCAATTCCAAAGCAAAAAAGGAAGATTTTTTATTTTGATGTTTGTGGGTAATGGGGAGAGGACTACTAGGTCAAGATATGGTAAATCAAGGTGAGATAAGGTGGCCCAAGGAATTGGGGGTGGGGAGAAGGCATTTGTTTATGCAGAATTTTCTTGGAGTTACAGAGAAAATTCATAAAAACAAACCAATGTAATAAAAAAAAGTCCAGATGTTATCATGGGTGAGTAAGGTTTCTTGATATTAATTCTATCCAGAACAGTCTAACAGAATTTGGAAATTAGGGGTTTGGGCTAAATTCTCAACAACCCCTCCCCCAATTGAGAAACAAAGCCAGCTCTATCTAGCAATATGACTGCCATAATCCAAGATGACAAAAATAATTTCCTTCTTTTCATTGCAAAAATTCCTCCACTACTACCTATTTCCATTTCTAGTGAGAGTCTGAAGGAAACACACAGGATATTTCGACTAGTTTTATCTGTGCTGTCCATGTGGGGGACATATTTGCTGAAACACATGCTACTCTGGAAAAATCTGTTTTATATTTAAAATGATTCACAAAAGAATTCAACATCCAATTCACTTTGACTTAAGATTCAATTGTATTAAAATAAAACAAAAACTTACCACTTTCTAATCAAAATCAAAACAGTAGAAAAGACAACAATTGTCTTCCTACACCCTGCCTCCAGCCTAAGGCATGTTACTGACACTGAGCCCACGCAGTGGCAAAGGCAGCAGGGTTTGGACAAAAACCCGAGATGACCCAGTTCTCCATGAGAATCAGTAACTGAGAAACACAGCAGGGTGTGCTTAACGTTGGTGGATGATGCGCTCTCTCTGCTCAATGTCTCCCTGGAGAGATGCACTTGATGGAAGGGTAGGGAAGTCATAACATGGCTTTCATGCTTGCTCTTATTAATTAATGTGTAGTTAATGTTAAGGTCTTTTTTGCAGATACCACTCCATCTTTCTCTGCTACCCAATGTGAGGATGCCACATCTAAGTGAATACAAACCAATATAGGTCTATCCTGCTGTTCTAAGGCCTATCTTCCATATAACCCAACAGATAAACATTCTGACTCATTTCACTAAGTATGCAAACCCCAGGTAAACAGATTAAGAACAAACTTCTTAGATTACCCAAGAATGAAAAGAAGGAAAGCTAAAGGGAAAGCAGGAAAGAAGTACTGGGTTTAAGGAAGAATAAAAAAGGCAGTTGAGGAAATAGCTGGATTAGTAAGAGTTTTTGGTGATAAAATGAGCACTCCTATATAATTAAGATATGAATAGGGGGGAAAAGTGATCCAAAGCTAATTAATAAAGGTGAAGAACCAAGCAAAACTGACCTAAAGAGATTAAAAATTTACATGGAAAGAATAGAAAAAAAAAAAAAGAAAAAAGAATGAAAACAAACTATTTTTTTGCCTGAGATCTTCAAGAGCTGGATATTCTTCCCATTCAACACACCATTTTTGTCAAGGTTTAAGAGGAGAATTTTTCAAATATAACATGATAGACTATTTTTGAAGGTTGGTCCTTGATCAGTCTATACTTGGTAACAAACATGAGCTTGGTAAAGTATCATTAATTTTTTCAGCTGCCAATTTCAGAGAAAGTTGAGAAAAAGAAAAAAAAGAGGGACAGAAACAGAGAAAGAGAAAGAAAGAAAGAGAGAAAGAAAGCGAGAGGGAGAATGTGTATGAGCGGGTGCAGGTGTCCTAGTTTTTGTGAGGAGTCAAGAACTGAAAATTTATTCTTTAATGGAAAGGATAGCAGAGAGATATTTGATTGCCCTAGTTCAATTATTTTTTTCACTTATTTGTCTTATAAGCAGCCACTGGCTTCAAAGAGAATGGAAATGATGTACCTTTAAAATGAAGAGGCAGCAGTGATCATGGGAAATGAGAGAAAAGTACCAGATTTCTTCAAAGCCAAACTTTATATGAAGAAGATTTTTACTTTGGACCTTCATTTCCTGAGCTCAAGAACAGCTATTCATCTTTTGCACAAAAGGTGATTATTTTTGCAGCAATCACCCAAGAGCTAAGTTACTTGTATTTGTACAAGATACCAGTTCCTAATCTGTACTACTTTATTGTCTACTTGCCAAAATTCTGGAAGAGTAAGTGAGGGAAGACTCAAAACTTAAGGAAGGTATATGGCTTTAAAATAAGAGCCGGAGCTACAAATGGAGAAGAGAAAAATAAAAAAAGCTCTACAGATATTCTTTCCATTTCTAGAATTACAGAATGCTCACCAAATCTGGTTTTTGGTATAGGAGAGATAACAAAACTCAACTGTTTTTGAAGTTATGTGTATGTATGTATGTATGTATATATATATATATATATATATATATATAAAATTAAAATGAAAGTTACAAATTTTAAAAGAGATACTTTCATTCAAAGGATTGAAAACAAACTCTGTCTATGCAGCACCTTTGTTATTCTGCCGATATTGCACAGATAAATAATGAAGATTTGTATTAACTTTTTTCTGCACTAGATACAGAGAACTATAAAAATTGGCTCCATTTACTAGCTGGCTATCACTAATTAGCACTGCATAGTCTTTTCCTTTCCTTTTTACATTAAATGTGGATTTGACCTCCAATACTCTCTTCTCAAAAGAAGTTATTCTTGAGATAACATTCTCAAGTGTTAGCCATTCTGCAAGCAACCTGTGACCTGATATATTAAACCTAATGCTTCATCTGCAAACTTTCAATAATAGCTCTAAGCATTTTCTTAATATTTGCTTTGGGGGTAAGAGGTTTGCTCTTTTCCTAGGCTCTACAAAATGCTAAATGAAAGCTGAGTAGAGGAAGAAGAGGAATAAACCAAGACAAACCACAGCAAAATACAAGACAAAGTAATCAAAGGAGAATGAGTCACTCTTTTAAAGCATATAACTGGGAAGAACAAATATTGAGAAGCAGATTAATCTCCACTGGTAGCATTTTCCTTTGCATACAGCCCTCAGTGGGTATTCATGGCAGAAAACATTTGGCTAGGATCCATATCCTGTTCCCCAGCCCTGCAGATCATGTCTCAATCTGCAGTATCAGGCGTGGCTTATTCAGATTGGAATAGAAGTTACCTCATCGAGAATGTAAATACATAAGAGATAGGGAAGAGGGGGTTGCTGAGGGAGAGAAAGAAACTGCAGCAACAGCAAGTGTTTTCAATCTGGCAGAAAACATTGCAGAAGCATAGATGGAGACTACCACCCACATCCTAGCACCTACCTGTGGCCAAAAAACAACTAGGGCTGAATAATTAGCAGGATTTTTTTTTTTGGGGGGGAGAAGGGGGTTGTTTTGTTTTTTTTATTTTTTCACACACACAATAGCTTTGGGATGATAAGAACTGTCTTTCCTTTTAGAAATCAAAATTATATAAGAGATTAAATATCTTGGAAGGGGAAAGAAAAGAGGGAGGAATACAGAGGGGAATATAGATATAAAAACAAAATAAATCAATAAAATTTATTTGATTAAAAAGTGGTTCTCTTAGGTAAAATAACCCTTTTGGGAAGCAATAGTCATGAAAAACTGGTTAGCTTTAGACACTATATAATTCCTTGATATAAGAATACTGTTCTCTACTACCAGCAACAGACATGTAATATGCATATCAGGGGTCAGACAACATTTCATGGATATTCCTGGTTTCTTCCTCAAAAGGTATTAATCTTTCTCTCTCCTTGTTCTTACCTCCGCAGAGCTGGGATTTGGACTCCCTGGATCCCTGGAGTTGTTTATTTCAGAATGCAGCGTACTATCTGCTGAGGAGATGTTATCTTGGCCTGGAAGGATGTGTGATTCAGTCTCAAGAGTCTCTGGAATTTTCTGATTCTTCTGGTTGGTTTGATTTGACCCCCTCTCACTAGTGAATTCAGTAACTGTTTCTATAAGTGACCTATTGCCAAAATCACTGGAAAGGTCTCTCTGCTGAGGTTTCTTTTTGGAACTCAGCTGGCCCCTAGGAGAGGATGATTTCTCTAAAAGTGGCCCATAACTGGATGATCTCCGGGTCCTTTGTAGTGTTCTGCTCCACCCTAGGCCTAGAAGATGCACTGTATCTGCTTCAGGTAGGAAATTCAAATTTTCTGCAGTTTGTACTTTATGTAAATACACCAACAGGGAGTGAGAAGTGTCTGTCCTGGAGACCTGGCAGCTTTGGGGATCACTGCAGTTCACCTTCATGCACAGATTTTCCAACCACCAAAAGACATGGCAATTATGATCCTGGCAGCAGGCAGCCCAACATGATTGTAGAGAATGAGCTCCCTCCAGAAGTTTGAGGTGATTTTCTCCCCAAGACCGCAAGCTGACCCCAAGTTGAGTGTTCCCCAGATGGCACCTACTCCCACTGGCATCTGAAAACAAAGAACAAACACATTTTGAAATAATATAAAAACAGAAACTACTGTTCAGTAGAGAGCTGTGAACATTAACAATCTTTAAGTCTATTTTGAAGACTAATTTTTTAAGAGGGTAAACGAGCTGTCTAGGGCATAGAGAAGAAGAATGGGAAAGGGGATGTTTTAGTTCTAAAGAAATTATTTGAAGTCTTTCTACCCATTCACTGAGAGTTCCCCTTTTCCTCATTAGGCCATTCTATATATTTTTGATGAATCATGAAAAATCTTAACGAGGCATAATAAGGACCTATATTTGACTAGTACTTATATAAGCTGCAAAAAGATCAGTGAGCTAAGTAAACATATGCTGATAGTGACAGCATAAAACATTATTTTAAATAGTAGTTCTGGCTCTTTGTCCCCTCAACTTTTCCACAGTTTTTCTAATCTGTCATTTGAATTGCTGTAGTGATCATATTTCTTGCTATCTCAATGAGTGTAGGAGGGACTGGAAGGAGGGAGAGAATTTGGAATTCAAAATTTTGAAAGGCTGAGCACCAAAAATAAATAAATAAATTAGTAAAAGAAAATATTTGTAAAATCATCACTGTGAACAAGTACATAAAAGAATTCAACATGTCTCTGACATGTCAGGAGAAGGATTCTGCTAAAATGACTTGCCTGATCAGAGACTAAGACATGGGAGTTAAGCACTGGAAAGGTAATGTGGCATAATGGATAGAGCGGCCTTCATATACCAGCAATGTGACCCTTGCAGCTTAAAAGCTGTCGCGACCCTATGTAGTTCTCTTAAGATAATAAGGTGTCTCAAAGGAAGAGGAAGTTTCTCCCAAGAAGATTTCTACCAACAGGTAAGTTACAAAGCCCATCAAAACCAAACCAAACTATCCTAATGTTTTACAATTAACTCATATGTTTGGGTCTCAAGCTCTTGGCTTATTCTTAGACTGCTGAATTGACAAGTACCAATTTTCTGAAGAGATACCTGATTCTTTCTGCTGTGGGAAATGCACATTCAATTCACATTTCTTGATAAAGATAAACTACCAGTTGGGACCAGCTTCACTGAGGAAAGCAAGGATTCCACAAACATCATTTGATGCAATTTCTCAATTTCTATTGAAAAATTATTAAAAGGAAAATTTTCTTATTCTGAACTTAAACACCTCCCAAAAAAGAGATTTTCTATACATACCAAAGAACACAGAGGATTGTCTATGATCTGTGAATCTACACTTGTTTTTTAAATTATATAACAAATATCAATACTATATAACAAATTCCATGGTACTTTGAAAACTATCCTGTCTGCACTGTCTTCTGAACTTCCTTCTATTTTCTTTTATGTATTTTTAAATGTAACAATGGCCCTTTTGGAGGTGGAGGGAAGAAAAGGGAGAAATCACTATTATCAAACTTCACTTCCAATTAAAAACTGAAGGAAAAAACCCCAACGACTTAATAACAAGCAGTCCAAAAAAAAAAAAAAATCCAAAAAACAAAACTAATCCATGTAGTGCTCGTGCTCAAATATGTATATCTTTGCATTTTGTGTCTATCACTTCTCTTATGAAATGGGTACTATATTTCAACATAGGTTTTCAGGAGATTCTGCATTGTAGAGTTCTCAAGCCTTTATAATATTGGTATTCTTATATAAATTGTACTGGTTCTTCTCACTTTGCTCTGCATCTATCTCCTCAGTATTCTCTGAAACTTGACTCTATATCAAATTCTTAGGGCACTAATATATTACCCTGTCAAATCTATATACCACGATCCAGTCAGCCATTTCCCAAGTGTCTCAGAGGCATTCTTAGATTCTATTTCTTTGTTTCCCATCTCCCTTTTTTAGTTCCCCCCCTTGAGGAGTAGCAGGTTTGTTTTGCTTGTAACCATTCCCATTCTGGTATTATCCTTCCTTGTAAACCCTACCTTTACCCTGCTGAGCTGGATATAATTCTACACCAAATAATTCACATGTGTGTTTATGTTTATGTGTTTTCAACATTTCTGTCTTTTTCAGGTAAAAGTAAGATTCATTTTTATCTGTCCACCCAATAACAAAAACACCAAGTTACATACTCTTCCTCTTTTCTAAGCTAATATACTCCTTTCCTCTAAAAGAACTCTTAGAGCAGAACCAAGTTATCTGCAGGATCCCTGTTTTTCTTTTTTAACTTCTTCAATCCCCTTTGAGGACATTAAGGTCCAGAAGGCATACTGGTTTCCTCTCTCTCTATTAGAGAAACTATTAACCTTTTAAAATTTTATAGACCTCTTTGACAATATAGTGAAATTTTAACTTACTTGAAGCATTACTCAGAATGCCTTTTAATGCAAAAATAAAACATACGGAATTATAAAGGGAAACCTAACTACATTGAAATGCAATTATCTAAATTAAATTTTTAAAAGTTCATGGATTCAAGCTAAGAATCTTGTTCTTATTAAAGTATGAGCACTATATTATTATACAACTCCTTCCAAATTTTCAAAAAAATTCTTAAAAACTTTTTATCTGGGTTTTAATGTTTGAATTTCATAAGTTCCTATTTAGCTCTGTTTTTTTTTTATCATATTTGAAAGTGCACCAATCCATTAAAGGAATATTGTTGCCCCTGTAAGATTTTGCAAGATCTAAGTTACTTCTGATAGTAAGCTTATCTCTTTTGCCTTTTTGGAATGTCATATTTCAAGATTTTCCCTTATTTATAATAGAAGGTACAGGTTATGTGAGATTTGACAATGATTTCTTGATACTTTAGTGCTTCTTAGACAGTTGCAGTATTTTATTTTTTATTATTATTATTTTTTCTGACATCTAAGTTTTGGATTTTGGCTGACTTTTCTTTTTGGGATTTGAGGCAATAATCAGTAGAGTTTATATCTTTATAATTTCTGTCTGGTTCTAAAAGATTTAAGTAGTTATGATTTACTGAAATAAAAATTTGGGGAAAAATCATTGTTTTCAGAGAGTCTAATGATTTTTAAATCATTTAAATGCTTGACTTGTTTTTTATCCCATTTAAAAAAAATCAATTTTATGTTTTTATCATATTTTTAAAATTTTATTTTTATTTTCAGTTCCAAGTTTTCCTTTCCTCACCCATTTCTTTCCTCCATTCCTTTCCTCACCCATAGAGAAGGTAAGGAATACAACACCCACTATACATATACTTTGAAACTATCAGCTCTCTATCTGGAGTGGGAAAGCATTTTACATCACAAATCCTTTGTGATCACTGTATTGATCAAAGTTACTGAGTCTTTTATAAATGATAATCTTTACAAAACTGCCATTACTATGTAAACTGTTCTCCTGGTTCTGTTCACTTCACTTTGCATCACTTCATGCAAGTCTTCCCAAGTTTTTCTGAAACTATCCTCTTCATTATTTCTTACAGCAAAATATATTCCATTTAAGTTCAAATGTAATAACTTGTTCTGCCACTCCCCAATTTATGGGCAACTCCTTAGTTTCCTATATTGTGCCATCACAAAAAGAGCTGCTTTAAGTATTTTTGTACTTATGGATCCTCTTCCTTTTCCTTTCTTCTTCTTGGGAGTATTACCAAGTCAAAAGATATATACAGATTTAAGGAACAGCTTCAAATTTCAAAACCATCCACAAGGTTTGGGAAGAGAATATAAGCTAGCCACAAGATCTGAGGAGAGATCAGAACAATTGCCATTTTGTCCCAGGCACCATCTGGAAAAACTGAGGACCTGTGTCTCCATCTCAAGTTTCAAATAGTTTATTGTCAATTAGAAAATTGGGGGGCTCCAAGAAAACAAATTTGAATATTGGAAAGTTTCTCTCTTTTCATAATAACTTTTTATTTCCAAAATACAAAGATAGTTTTCAACTTCACCCTTGCAAAGCCCTGTGTTTCAAATTTTTCTCCCTTCCTTCTCCCCTAGAAAGCAAGTAATCCAATATAGATTAAATATGTGCAATTCTTCTAAACATATTTCCACATTTATCATACTGCACAAGAAAAATCAGATCAAAAAGAAAAAAACGAGAAAGAAAAAACAAGCAAACAACAACAAAAAAGGTGAAAATACTATGCTTTGATCCACATTCAGTTCCCATAGACCTCTTTCTGGGTGGCTCTATCCATTACTAGTCTTTTGGAATTGACTTAAATCATCTCATTGTTGAAAGAGCCTCGTCCATCAGAATTGATCATCATATAATCTTGCTGTTGCCATGTATGATCTCCTGGTTCTGCTCATTTCACTTAGCATCAGTTCATGTAAGTCTCGCCAGTCCTCTCTGTATTCATCCTGTTGGTCATTTCTTACTGAACAATAATATTCCATAGCATTCATATACCACAATTTATTTAGCCATTCTTCAATTGATGGGCATCCACTCGTTTTCCAGTTTCTTGCCACTAAAAAGCAGGCTGCCACAAATATTCTTGCACATACAGGTCCCTTTCCCCCCTATAAGATCTCCTTCAGATATAAGCCCAGTAGAAACACTGCTGGATCAAAGGGCATGTACAGTTTGATAGCCCTTTGGGAATAGTTCCAAACTGCTCTCCAGAATGATGGATCAGTTCATAACTTCACCAACAATGTAGTCATATCTCATTTTCTCACATACCCTATGAATGTCAGGAAGTTTCAAATTGGAGGCCTACACTTTGAAAAAAACTGGTATTCAAAGTTTCTCCCAAAGACACAACTTTAAATTTATGTGTTTAAATTGGGTATCTGATTCTAAATTGTATGAAAAATCATTATTAACTGGTATATGCTAAAATTGTGAACTTTTCTGGGTATAAAATCTTAGAAATATGTGTGCATTAGTCCTTACTATTGAAGTATTACTACTAGAAATTTAAATCTGCATTTGATTTAATTTTAAGCTAAAAAGTGGATATTAAACAAAGTCCTTGATAACTTACTCAAAGAGGGCACATGTTTGTATCTCCTCTAATTAGATGAAATATATTTAAGATGTTATATTGCTTTCTTAATTGTATATAGTGCAATTTCTGAATATTGTAGGTTATATTTAAAAATTCTAGGAACCCAACTAACTGAACATGTAGTATGAGTTTTGTGAAATCTCACCCCAAATTATTTAGCTATAGTCTATGTTCTGAATTTTAAGATTGTCTTTTAAAATAATATTTAAAATAATCTTGTTTTCACTCTTGAACAAAGACAGAGATCAAAGGGACAGAAGGGAAAAGTATAAAATTCTCTCTACAAGTGAAAAAGTTTTGAAATCTCTTTACCTTTAAATTTCTGAAAATTCTTGATTAGGATTTTTGGGAGTCAATCTGAATTGAGGATTGAAAATTGTACACTAATTATTTGAATAATTTCATGGTTTTATTTTAGATCAGTAAGTCTTGCAATATGAGGACATAATCTACCATTTTCCTCCTCACTGAATGGGCAAGGAAATGACCCATCCTTAGCCGTGGCCTGAGTCCTTGCCCCACTACAACGGTTGGGAGAAGTGGAAACCCACTCACTAGTGTTCAGCACTTCTTTCCCTTCTCCAACCCCCACCCCCATTTAGTGAAAGGTCTTCATTGATTGCTTCCATTATTTAAAGGAATAGCTCTCATCTCAAGTCTAGTTATTTATCTTAGAGTAAAATTGTCTGTAAAATTATCTACTTAGATAAGATCCTATATCAAGAGTTCTACTGCTTAGTAATACAAAGAAACTTCTAAGAAAAGTTTGTTAGATATTTTTATTTCATTAATTCCAAGCACTCTGAAAATGGTATTTCAAAACCCATTACTTCTACCATGGTTTCCATCTGTCTTCAGCAAATTAGTTAACATTTATTTAGTGCATCATGGTCTTACTGTCTGAAGCCAATATGATCTGTAGCTTTCTTAAAATGCTTAAAGAAATATTTTTACCTGACAGTTGTGCCCTGCATCTAGTTTTGGCTGTGCAACCTTTGCACAGCCCTGAGGAAATGAAATTCCCTCTCTTCATCTGCATGTGAAAAGAAGGCATGGCATGAGAATGCCTGCAACCATATCAGCCTTAATTACAATTATCTGTAAGATTTCTTTTTAGGTCTGAGGCCTCTCATGTAGGACCTGGCAATCTGAGGAAATTTGTTGGGAATTATAACTAATATTATTTTTTAAAGTTTGAATCCAGATATGGATGATGGACCAATAAATCAGAAAACCCACCATGTCAGAGAAATGCCACAGAACTTCAGAAAGTAAAGATTTGTTTGTTTGCATCTGGGTAAAAAAGAGTTTGAAGGATGGCCTTTTGAGCTCCATTCGAGGTCATACTCTTCTATCTTGATTTCCCAATTGTGTTCCTTTCTATAGGAATGATTCCCCCCTACTCCCGAGTTTGGCAATATGGTGGGTTTGTTATGACATGTGTTCATTTGTGATTCATACCTGAAGTCAAACAGAGCAAAGGATGATCTGACCTGTTATAATCTAGTTCCTAATTTTTGTCTCTCACAGCTAATTTCTACATTCAGAGCAAGGGGTCAGCTTAAAAGCCATGAGTAAAATACAAGTATGTAAGATCTTGCTGTTTTCTTATCTGAAAACATATTGTCATTAGGTGAATGACTATTTTCCATTTTGAGATAGGTAAACATTTGGCCTAATCACTTGCCTGTTACTAGAGATATATCTTACTAGAAATATGTTTGCTTAAGGTCTTTACATCTCTCAAAATAAGAACATTTAGCAATCGATGCAACCGTTTGTGAGATTCAGCTGCTTGTTCTCATGCAGTACTTTAGACTAATTTTAGTGCAAACTAAAAACTCTCCTTAGGAGATGTAACTTATAATAGAATTTTTTGCTACATCGATGTGGAAGTCAATCTTAGGCCATTGTGGCAGTAATATAACAACATATACTGTGTCTTTTTATAAACAACTTATTTGATATGCATGGACCAAACCAATGTAGCCATAAAAAAGGCGCTGGCCAGTCTATATTGGCCTCTCCCAGTCCATCCTACAACAGACCTTGGCAAAGAGGGGTTATACTCTTCCTCACTCTGGGTAGTTTTAAACATCCTCAAACCAGCTTCTAATCCTGGAGACATGCCAGTGAAAACTTCTCTTAGGCCTTCACCAGGCTACAAAGAATGCCCTTCAGTCTCCTGTGAAATCTATTCTCACTGGTCACAAGCTAGGAGAAACTATTAGACAGGATTATCAGACATGTCCAACATCTGATTCCTGAAAGTGCCATTAAACCCTTTCTTCAAAAGAATACTTGTCTAGGAAAAGATTGGCAGAGAGATTTTACACATTTGCCACATGGGAGAGATTTGGGCTGATCTCTGTCTTACTGTCCTGCTTCTTGACAGGTAATTGTTAAATCAAGCTCCACAGCCACTGAATACACTAAGACCTGATAAGGAAGGGATAGCTATTTCAATCTGGTGGGATCCTCCTTTCTGAAAACTGGCAGGTTAAATCCTAAAAAGGATTTAGCACCTAAAAAGTTAGCTATAAAGAGAAAGACACTCCTCTCATCCCCCCATTATGTCTCATGGTAACTTTCTCCTTCTTATAACTAACTCTTGTAGGAGGCTAAATCTCTTCTAGGATTTAACCTTTAAGGGCATATTCCCACCTCCAGGTTAATTGTGAACTCCAAAAGAGAACTTGTCCTTCCCACTGTTAATTGTTAAAACCCGTACAAACAAAACAAATGCAAACAAGATTAGAAGGGAAACAATAAACTGGGAAAACATTTTTACAATCAAAGGTTCTGATAAAGGCCTCATTTCCAAAATATATAGAGAATTGACTCTAATCTATAAGAAATCAAACCATTCTCCAATTGATAAATGGTCAAAGGATATGAAGAGACAATTCTCAAATGAAGAAACTGAAACTATTTATAGACATATGAAAATATGCTCCAAATCATTATTAATCAGAGAAATGCAAATTAAGACAACTCTGAGATACCACTATACACCTGTCAGATTGGCTAGAATGACAAGGAAAGATAATGCAGAATGTTGGAGGGGATGTGGGAAAACAGGGACACTAATACACTGTTGGTGGAATTGTGAACACATCCAGCCATTCTGGAGAGCAATTTGGAACTATGCTCAAAAAGTTATCAAACTGTGCATACCCTTTGATCCATCAGTGTTTCTACTGGGCTTATACCCTAAAGAGATATTAAAAAAGGGAAAGGGACCTGTATGTGCCAAAATGTTTGTGGCAGCCCTGTTTGTAGTGGCTAGAAGCTGGAAAATGAAAGGATGTCCATCAATTGGAGAATGGTTGAGTAAATTGTGGTATATGAACGTTATGGAATATTATTGTTCTGTAAGGAATGACCAGCAGGATGAATACAGAGAGGACTGGCGAGATTTACATGAACTGATGCTGAGTGAAATGAGCAGAACCAGGAGATCATTATATACCTCAACAACGATACCGTTTGGGGATGTATTCTGATGGAAGTGGACCTCTTCGATAAAGAGAGCCTTAATTGATCAAAGATGGACAGAAGCAGCTACACCCAGAGAAAGAACACTGGGAAATGAATATAAACTGCTTGCATTTTTATTTTTCTTCCCGGGTTATTTATACCTTCTGAATTCAATTCTCCCTGCGCAACAAGAAAACTGTTTGGTTCTGCACACATATATTGTATCTAGGATATACTGCAACCCATTCAACATGTAAAGCACTCTTGCCATCTGGGGGAAGGGGTGGAGGGAGGGAGGGGAAAAATCGGAACAGAAGTGAATGCAAGGGATAATGCTGTAAAAAATTACCCTGGCATGCGTTCTATCAATAAAAAGTTATTTTAAAAAAATAAAAAAATAAATAAATAAAAACTTGAAAAAAAAAATTGTTAAAACCCCTTTCCTTGTTAACTTTCCCAATTCTCTTTCATACTTTCCATTTCTGATGTCTTCATTTTGCTTGAACCTCTTCTTCTAAATAAGCCTACCTTTTGCCAAAAAGAATAGCCATCATGATTTTTTTTTTTTTTTGGGTGAATTCTTCACATGACCAAATCCCAATATTTGGTGCTTACATTAATCTCAACACTTGGTGCTATACCTCAAACACATCATTTGGAACTAGAAACTGCTCTCCTAAATTACATCACATGTGCCCATTTCTTGGACAAAATTTCTCTTATAAGCTAATTCTTCCATAGTTTTTATTAAACTTTTCACCTGATTACTTCATTTCTCCTGTTTACTTATGTAGTCCCTGTGAAAAATCCACATTTTCTTTTGAATAGTTGTTCAAGTTTTAATGGAGTTACTATCTCTCTTTTGGAAATCTAGAAATTTGCAGTAATTTTTGATACTGGCTAGTATATTCTTAGATTTACTCATCAAGACAGCTTTGGTTCCTAAATTAAGGCTTTGTGCCAGAGCCAAGCTCTAGTATCTTCCAAGTTTGGGGTGGGGTAGTTGGCCATGCTTGATTTTGCCCTGATTTCCTTGGGTTCTTGAATTAGACTCCATGTAATAAAGTTGGGCCCTTAGTTTCAGAGTGTGCGATCTTGAGAGTCCTCTCTAGCATCTCAGGACAGGGTGTTAGGAACCTCACAGCCCTTGGCTCTGTTAGCCACCACTGTTTTCTTGTACTCCCAAGGTCCCCACCCTGGATCTTTCTCTACTCTGGCTGCCAGAGCTTTTTGGGATATAGGTATCACTGGCTCTCCTTCCAGATTTGTAGTGGCTAGAAGCTGGAAAATGAATGGATGCCCATCAATTGGAGAATGGTTGAGTAAATTGTGGTATATGAATGTTATGGAATATTATTGTTCTGTAAGGAATGACCAGCGGGATGAATACAGAGAGGACTGGCAAGACTTACATGAACTGATGCTGAGTGAAATGAGCAGAACCAGGAGATCATTATATACCTCAACAACGATACTGTTTAAGGATGTATTCTGATGGAAGTGGATCTCTTTGATAAAAAGAGCCTTAATTGATCAAAGATGGACAGAAGCAGCTACACCCAGAGAAAGAACACTGGGAAATGAATATAAACTGCTTGCATTTTTATTTTTCTTCCCGGGTTATTTATACCTTCTGAATTCAATTCTCCCTGCGCAACAAGAAAACTGTTCAGTTCTGCACACATATATTGTATCCAGGATATACTGTAACCTATTCAACATGTAAAAGACTGCTTGCCATCTGGGGGAAGGGGTGGAGGGAGGGAGGGGAAAAATCGGAACAGAAATGAATGCAAGGGATAATGCTGTAAAAAATTACCCTGGCATGGGTTCTATCAATAAAAAGATATTAAAAAAAAAAAAAGAAAGAAAGAAAGAAAACGCAGATAAAGAAGTTGGAGGGGTAAGGCATAATTTTCCTTTAGTTTTACAGTTATAAATAAAGTTTTATTGTGTTTAAAAATGTAAAAGCAAGTCTTGGTGTCATACAAATGCAGGTTCCTGGGCTGGACCCCTGCCTTAACGAATGAATATTCACTGGCAAGATATTCTTCCCTATGTTTTATTACCCAGGGTACTACAGTGTGGATGGCATTATGAAGTTCTTGTTAACTGGAAATGACATTTTTATGTTGTCATTTCTTCTTCAATTATTTTAAAAGTCCTAAACATAAAAAGTTTTCTGATTATGATGATGAACAGTGGTTATTCAGAGGCTTCATACAGATCTTTGAAATGGTCTGATACCCCAAATCCATGAAAGTATATTATAGGCACCTTCGTTGAAAATTGCTACCTGAGCTTTTATGATATAACTTATAGGAAAGAAGGAAAAAGGGACAGGTTGCTACTATAGCCCAACATTGGAGAAGTAAAAACAAAATGAGAAAATCATCACTACCAACAAAATGCCACTTAAAGACACCAAGTTAGGCAGCATATTTTGTCTATTTTGTAGAATACTAGAATTAAAAGTATATTTAAGTAATAATCAAATTCAACCTTCTCTCCTATGCAGATCTTCCCTCTCCCCTTACAAATGGCCATCTAGCCTCTGTTTGAATATTTTCAGTGACAAATAGGATGTTCCACTGCTGGACAGTTCTAATTGTTACAAAATTCTTTACATTCAGCCAAAATCTGCATTTGTGCAATTCTGACATGGTGATCCTAGTTCTGCTTTCTGGAACAGTAAGCAAATACTCTCCTTCTCTTTTCCACATGACAGCCCTCTATGATGAGCCAGCCTTTTCCTACTTAGTGTTCTTTTTTGGTGTAGTAAAAAGAACACTGGTATTGGAGTCATAAAACTTGAGATTCAGCTCTACCATTTACTATTTGTATCACCTTAGGCAAGTCACTTCTCATCTATAAAAGGGGGCGATAATATCTGCCTGTATGCAATCACCACAAAGCTGTTTTAAGCATCAAATGTGCTTTATGACCACTCAGTATCACATAAATGTGAGGAGTTTCAATAATTCTAGAACTGATGAGAAAAAGAAGCATTCATGCAAGGGCACCATCAATATAAGGCTCTAGCAGCTACTTGGTGGGTAGGTGGGATGATGCATATAAATGCAGAAAAATATAGCTTCGGTTAAAACTCTTTTGGGTCAGTTTCTTATCAATGTGGCAGATTCCCAGGGTGTCAACCAAAACGAAATTAAATCTCAAAAGCAAAAGGACAATTATCAACAAAGCAGGGTTTCAATCTGGCAGAATTTCAAGCTGAGCAATATTTTTGGAAAACCAGGTACTTTTGTTGCTGGGGAAAGGATGAGGAGTTTAGAAAACAAAGGGAAGATGGATTCAGTCCTTTTATTTATGGCCTTACTTTTTTTTTTTTTTTTAAATGAAGGCTCATGACATTGAAGCCATGAGGCCACAAGGTCCTGGCATCTATTTTCAGTATTTTTCTTAAGAAATTCATGGCAGATCCTAATAAATATAAAACAGAATCTAGATCAGGTTTTATATCTCTAATGTACTGAGGTGTCAAAGTCATCTAAAAGCTTATAGAAGACGATGAATTTTGAGAGGAGAATGCATCAAATCCTTTTAGAAAGCCCTGCTTAACATGGAAAATATCTAGTGACAGTCTTTGGCACTTTTACATTTTGGATAATAAGTATGACTTTTCAAGCAAACTTGGAAATAGAGCTGATTGGCAAATAAAACAGGAGGAAGGGAGGACGTGGCTGTCCTCTCAGAGCAATATTGGCAAAGGTTCAGGGAACATTATACTGTCCAGGAGTGAAAGAATTGAAGTAGTGATAAAAGAAGAGTGATTACCCCTATCTGTTTCACCTTTGGAAGAATAGCTGAGAGCTCCTCTCTACATAAACAAATCTCTGCTAGAAAACAGTGCAGTGATTTTTATACTACTTCACAAGTAGCACTAGCATCTAATTTTCACATACAGAAACTAGATTTTCCTTTAAAATCTCACATTTTGATCAGTTCTGTCTTTTAAGTAATTCTCAAAAATGTCAGAGGTCCTCTAACTTTCTCAAGTCTATTTAGACACCATGATGAGTTATGTTCTCTTGGTTTGATATAAAAAAGTAAAATCTAAATAAACAAATTCCCTCATTGATGCCACTAGGTATCTGATTAAAGCTACCTTTTTCCCTGTAGTCATCATAAAATGTGGGTAATCTGCTAGTGAGTTAGAAATGGAATCATTTCCACATTAAAATTAAATAGGTAATATAACATTGATTCCATAAAGAAAAACTCATAGGAACAAGTCCCCAAACAAATAACTCCTAAGCTATCTTCTCCTCTTCACTGTAAACAAACTGGTCACTCACATAGCCACAAATACTAAGATGGTGCCACCTTCCTCTCTCCATTCTTTCCCCACTATTATTCTTTACCAGTGGGGGATTTCAAAAAGCAAGGTAGGCGGAGGAGACAAGTCTATTAAGAAGCAGAGTCATGTACAATGCAGCTTGAAAATAGTCAGGGTTTATCAATGCTCTCCTCCTTTTCAAAAGACCCAACACATTTACCCCTACAGGCACAGGTTGGAAATAAAAGGTAGCAGTTTTCACATAAAGCAGTTCTTTGAAAAGAAAACAATTCCTATTCATTGCCTTTGCTCTCTGGGTGCTTGGCTTTGTTCAATACTTCAGGGGTTAAGTACATCATTTGTTGTTAAGTGTTTTAGTTAGCTTGTTACTTTAAAAGTTAGTAGGAATTACCTGACTTTTTGCCCACAGTGCCAACTTTCTACTCTTTACAATTATTTTTTAATTCCCTGGGCATAAATCCCTCGGTTTTATAGCTTCTTTCCTATGTGACCCTGGGTAAGTCACTCACTTCTCAAAAGCCTCAAATTCTTCAATCAACCAACTAACATGCATTTATTAAACACCTATAGTATGTATCAGGCACAGTGCTGGAGATAGAAAGAATAAAGCAATTCCATTAAAATAAATACAACATAAACATAAAGTGCATAGACACAAATCAGTAAAATGTAGCTTGAAACAAGGGAATTATGGAAAGAGTAGCAGTCCTAATGGAGGGGATCAAGAGTGAAAAAAGTTTCACTTAAGTTTCATCTTAAAAGAAAGAGCAGCTCTGAGGGGAAAAGGAAGGATGGAACCCATTCCAGACTTGTAGGAATGCAAGGGCAACGGCCTAGACACTGAAGAGTAGAGACAATGTGAGGATCAGAGTTTGGCTTGATCAGAGTTCTAGAAAGGAGGAAAGTCAAGATGGGGGCCAGGCTGTGTAGGGCTTTTAAAGCTAAACAGAGGAGTTTATAGTTTTTCATAGATTAAGTTGGAAGCCACAGTAGTTGATCTGAGTAATGTGACAATTACATTGTCACAACTGTACTTAATGAAAATTGTTGTTTGTCCTTTGTTCTTGAAAAGGACCAATAACATCATCAGGGTGGTTCCTAGACTTGTGAATGAATTGGATTTCAGTGAAACAGGATTGTGCAAAGTGCTCTTACTTTCTCCTCCATAAGTCATCAGAATTCAATGACAACGAATCTTATGGAAAATTAGTTTGGCAGTGGTGTATATGTTAGATGGAGGGGTAGAGGCTTGAAAAAGGAAAACCAATTAGGAGGATACTACAATAACTACAACTAAAGTCTGAACTAAAGCAAAACTGCTCCAGAGAAGAAAGCAGGTAAGATATAAGAAATACGGAGGCAGATAGGCAACATCTGACAAGAGATTGGGTACGAGAAAGTATGAGGATTCTAGGACAGTGCTGATTACAAACTTGGGAGCCTGGAAGGATATTGATACTGTTATGAGCCAGAACTTGAAACAAGGTGATAACTCAATGGAATTGATAGAAGCAATGCTTGTGTGCTTGGGTTTGCACCTTTAAGAATTCACACATTAGAGCTTACACCTTTGAGAGTTCACACATTAGTTCACACACTGGAGTTCACAAGTTCGGGAGATTCACAAGTCAGAAACCCACAATCCCACTCTCTCAGAGGAGGAGTCAACCTTTGTGTTCACACCTTTAAGAGATCAAATATAAGAAGCTCTTAGAGCTTCAGTTAGTCAGTCAGTTCGGAAGATTGCTAGGAGTTGGGAAAGCTAACTGGGCCCAAGGAAAGAGACAAGACTCGGAAGGAGAAAATAAACGTTTGGATTTTATCAGCTGGCTGTATTTGAGATGATTATTACTCTGAACTGAAACTTAGGCTGCCTCCAGAAACCCTCCCCAAGAAACCTGCTCCCAGAACCATCATATATTATATAAAAGAAAAAGAACACTACAGGTACCACTGATAGATATAGGAAAGTTTGGAAAAAAGGAGGTTTGGGAAAAAGAAAATGAGTGCACTTTTAGACATGTTGAATGTGAGATGTCTTTGGGACATGTGGCTAAAAATGTTAAATAGGCATCTGATGATGTAGGACTAAGGTTCTGAAGAGAGCTCATGGCTGTATGTGTGTGTGTGTGTGTGTGTGTGTGTGAGAAATATATATCACCTCAGCAGTAAAGAGATGACACTTTTTACTACCAACTTCTTTACAGGACATAAGAATATAAAGATTCGTTATAGGAGTCTGGCCTTTCCCAGTTTCCCCTAATTCTAATGTCTTTCTCTACTGACTATCTTCAATTAATGCTGAGGCTTTTTGTACATAATTGCTTGTTATATCATCACTCGTTGAGCTTCTTGAGAATGAGGATCTATCTTTTTCTTTGCATAGCAGAGTACCTGACAAATATTAAAGGCTTAAATGTTTACTGGCTGTCTGACTATTTGGAAGGATCAAAATAATATAATATAAATGAAAGCATGTTATAACCATAAAGTTTCCATTTAAATGTAAGCAATTATTACAGTTCTACTCCATGTAATCCCAGTGAATTTTGGAGTCAAATTAATAGAAAAGAGACACAACTCAACATAAACTATTTCTAGACACATGACTCAATAGGATTGGGAAATGTACTGCTATAACACAGAGTTCAGTGAAAAGTTATTGATATATGGGGCAGCTGGATGGCGCAGGGAATAGAGTACCAGTCCTGTAGCTGGGAGGACCTGAGTTCAAATGTGACCTCAGACACTTAACACTTCCTAGCTGTGTGATTCTGGGCAAGTCATTTAACCCCAATTGCCTCAGCAAAAAAAAAAAAAAAGTTATTGCTATGACTCTAGGGATGGAACTATATCTACTAGGTTATCTAGCTGCCCCAAAGAATTGGAAAATGAATAGATGCTCATCAATTGGGGAATGGCCAAATAAGTTGTAATATATGAAGATAATGGAATACTATTGTTCTATAAAAAACAACGAACAAGCTGATTTTAGAAAGATCTGGATTTATACAAACTGATGCTGAGCAAAATGAACTGAACCAGAAATACATTGTACACAATAACAGCAAGAATGTGCGATGATCAACCATGAAAGATTTGGTTCTCAGTAATTCAGTGATTCAGAGCCATCCCAATAGACTTTGGACAGAAAATGCCACGTGCATATCTAGAACATTTGTGGAAATTAAATGTAAATCAACACATGCTATGTTCATCTAGCTTTTCTGTTTTTATCCTCTCCCATAGTTTTTCCTTTTTGTTTTGATTTTTCTCACCCAACATGATTAATAAAGCAATGTGTGTTAAAAAGAAATAAAATTTAAAAATATAGCCTTATTCTTTAAAAGTGGAGAATTTTGCAAACTCAGTGTTTAATTTGTAACTTGATTTGGTTTACCTATAGATTCTATTTAATAAAATTTTTTTCCTTAGATGTATACAATCATGGCTCTGGTTGCCTAAGTTTGTTCAATTTTTATGACATTGAAGAAAACATGGGATAATGAATCTGTTATTTAAAAAAAAAACTTATGTAATTTAAAAAATATACAAGATTGAAATAAATAAACTTTAAAAAAAGTCAATCTGGCAGGTACTTCCCTGATATCTGAAAACAGTGAGTCTCTTCTCTAGGAGAGTCTATTACAAACTTTTGATAATTTGGACAAAAATAAGCAATTGTACCATATCCCCAGATTCATAAGAGAAGAAAAGCTAAAACATTTTTAATATGTCTATTGTTTTTCTATGAATATATATTATAACATAAATAAATGTATATATTTTAAAAAATCAACTAATATAAAAATATAATATACCAAAAAAAAAAATCATCTCTCTAATTCTTCCACTTTCATTTCCATTTGAGTAAAGGTCATTAGTCTTCCAGGAAGAAAAAAAAAGAATTCTATAAGATCTTCAAAATTTGAATAGTAATTCGGTTTTTTTTTCAAAGGATTCTAATAGAAGTTCCAACTGATATCAACAAATATGAGACCATTTCAAGCAATAATGAAATAATGATAAAAAATTCAACTTGAAATTTCTTAGCTTTCAGTCTTCTGGTAAGGTTCATGGTTTGGTTTTCAGTCTCATTGAGGTAAACTTAAAAATGGTATTTCATTTCTTTGGACTGAAAAAAGGAAGACAGAGGGGAAAAAGCGCCCTTATTAGTTAGGAAAACAAAAAAGACAAAAATATTTATCAATGAGTGATAACACAGTAGTGACATGGAAATATCTAAATCCAATAGTCAAAAAATTTATTTACTTAACACTTAGTAACTGTGTCCTAAAAATCTCAGTGTAATTTAAAAAGTTTTAACATGAAAATTACATTAAGACTTCTGGGATATGCTGTATATTAAATAGTAATAATAATAACAATTAACATTTGTAGAGCAATTTAAGTTTTATAACACATTTTATTGTCTGTTTGATTCACACAATCCTATGAAGTAGATATTACACATATTTTACAAATGAAGGATCTAAAGCACAGAACAATAAGTGACTTGCTTAAAGTCACAGCATTATAACCTAGATTTAAGTCTGTTCCTCTATCCACTATACTCAGTTACCACATGTTTATTTTATCTGATCGTCACAAAAACATTCTGAGGTATGCAGAGCTGTTATTATTACACTATTTATTTTGTACATACTTTTATATAACACATTTTCCCTCATTATTATTTTTCCTCAATAAAATGTAAGCTCCCTGAAGATAGATGAGGTTTCAGTTTTTCCTCTGCATTTCCAATCCCAGAACAATGCTTGTCACACAGAAGGTACTTTTCATTCAATAAACACTTCCTTTTTGCCAAGCACTGTATTAAGTACTACAGATAACAAGAAAAATGGGAAAGAATCCCCCTACAAGGAATTTTCATTAGGCATAAATTTACATAAAAATATACATAGCAGATTTGAAATAAACCTTAAGAGGCCAAGGCACTAACTGTTGAGAGAGCTAAGAAAGTCTCTTGTTGAAAATAGCATTGCAGCTGAATCTCAAAGGAAGTAAGGGACTGTAAGGGACAGAAGGAAGGGGAGACAGCATATGAGGTATGGAGGAAGACCAGTGCAAAGGCACAGAGATGGAAGAGGGAATATATAAGGCACAGAAAATGACTCAGTATGGCAAGACTACAGAAGGGGAGTAAGGTGTAGGAAGATAAAAGGACCAGTTTAGGAAATTATATGCCACACAAAGGCATATACTGGTATTGATAAAAGGGATTCACTGGGGTTTGGAGGTGATATGGTCGGACATGTTTTGGGACAGGAGTTCTTAATCTAAGATCCATAGATCCTTCTCGTGTCAAGGAGAAGTTCACTCACTTAATTTAGAGGGTAAATAAAATTATAAGGTAAAAAAGATACATCTTAACTTTTACTAACTTCTAATGCATTTTAGCATTTCTTTCCATTATGAATGATTACACGAAACATTATTTTGAGAAGGGAGATCATAGGCTTCAACAGACTGCCAAATGGGTTTATGATGCAAAAAAAGACAAGGATCCTGCTTTAGGAGACTTGTAGCAGATGGACTGGAGAGGGGACAGACTTTAGGAATACCAAATAGGAGGCTACTGTAAAAGTCCAGGTGCGAAAGACTGAAGAAGGGTGGTGGTTGTATGAGTAGAAAAGAAGCAAAAAAGAGAAAGAAACAAGATTTGATAACTGATAAGAGTGAAGAGTTAATTAAGAATGGCACTGAAAATGCAAACCTGGGAAACTGGAAAGACAGTTGTATAAACTCTTTCAATCATGCCTGACTCTTCGTGACCCCATTTGGAGTTTTCTGGGCAGAGATACTGGAGAAATTTGCCACTTCCTCCTCCAGTTCATTTTATAGATGAGGAAAATGAGGCAAACAGAGTTAAGGGACTTGCCTAGGGTCACACTGCTAGTAAGTGTCTGAGGCCAAATTTAAACTCAGGAAGATGACTCTTCCTAATTTCAGGCCAGACGCTCCATCCACTGACTGCACTTTCTAGTTGCCAGAAAGATGGCAAGTGCCCTCAAAAGTAAGAGACATATATGTAAGACAGACAGGTTTGGCAGACAATATAAATTCTATTTTGAACATGTTGAATTTGAGATGCTCATGGAATATCCAGTTTAAAATGTCCAATAGCCAGTTAATAACATGAAACTGGAGCTCAATCGGTAGAAACTCTTAAGGGTACAAACAGAAATATGGCAATTATTTGATTAGAGATAACTGAACTCATGGGAGTTGATGTGGACAGGGAGAAAAAAAAAGCTAGGAAAGAGCCTAGGGGCACACCTATAATTACTGGGCATGATATGAATAAACATTCTGCAAGAAACTAAGAAGGAACTGTCAGTCAAGTAAGAAAAGCAGCAAGAGAAAAGTATTATAAAAACTCAGAAAAATGAAGATATTCAGGAGATGGTCAACAGTATCAAAGGCTGCAGAGAGTCACAAAGAACGAGGGCTAAGAAAAGACCATTAGATTTGTTAGTTAAAAGAACACTAATAACTATGGAGAGAACAGTTTTAGTTGAATGGTAAGATTAAAAGCCAGAATAAGAGAGAATTTTATTTTACCACCTTATACATGAGGTGACTGAAGCTCAGAAAGATTAAGACATTTACCTATAGTCATACAGATTAGAATTGGCTAATTAATTAGAGGTGGGAGAACTAGAACCTGGTCTTCTGGCTACTATCTAGTATATTATACACTGACTTATTCCTAACTAAAGCAGCTGTTTGGCTCATAGCATTAACTTAATAAATGCTTGTGACTGATTAAATTTTGAAACCAAGCTTCTTTTCAAACTTGCAGTTTTCTTCCCATTTGGGTCTAACATGATTATACTATTCACTCACTTATTTTTCTTTCTTTATTTAAAAAAAAAAAAAGATTATAAACTGTGCATATCCATTGATCCAGCAGTGTCTCAAAAAGGAAAAAAAGGGGGGGGGGGGAAAGGATCCACATTTGCAAAAATGTAGCAGCCTTCTTCTTCTTCTTCTTCTTCTTTTTAAATAGCTTTTTATTTACAAGATATATGCATGGGTAATTTTTCAGCATTGACAATTGCAAAACCTTTTGTTCCAACTTTTCTCCTCTTTCCTCCCACCCCTTCCCCCAGATGGCAGGTTGACCAATACATGTTAAATATGTTAAAGTATAAGTTAAATACAATATATGTATACATATTCAAACAATTATTTTGCTGTACAAAAAGAATCAGACTTTGAAATAGTGTACAATTAGCCTGTGAAGGAAATCAAAAATGCAGGTGGACAAAAATAGAAGGATTGGGAATTCTATGTAATGGTTCATAATCATCTCCCAGAGTTCTTTCGCTGGGTGTAGCTGTTCAATTCATTACTGCTTTATTGGAATTGATTTGGTTCAACTCATTGTTGAAGAGGGCCAGATCCATCAGAATTGATCATCATATAGTATGATTGTTGAAATATATAATGATCTCCTGGTCCTGCTCATTTCACTCAGCATCAGTTTATGGAAGTCTCTCCAGGCCTTTCTGAAATTATCCTGCTGGTCATTTCTTATAGGACAATAATGTTCCATAATACTCATATACCACAATTTATTCAGCCATTCTCTAATTGAGGGGCATCTACTCAGTTTCCAGTTTCTAGCCACTACAAAGAGACCTGCCACAAACATTCTTGCACATACAGGTCTCTTTCCCTTCTTTAAGATCTCTTTGGGATCTAAGCCCAGTAGTAATAAGCAGCCTTCTTTTTAATAGTGAGTTGGATGCCCCTTGGTTAGGTAAGGGCTGAATAAGTTATGGTATAGGAATGTTATGGAATATTATTGTTCCATAAGAAATGACCAGCAGGATGATTTCAGAAAGTCCTGGAGAGACTTACATAAACTGATGCTGAGTGAAATGAGCAGGACCAGGAGATCATTCATTGTACATAGCAACAAGATTATGTGATAATCAATTATGATGGACTTGGATCTTTTCAACAATGAAATATTCAAGGCAATTCTAATAAACTTGTGAAGCAAAGTGCTAACCATCTCCAGAGAGAGAACTATAGAGATTGAATTTGGATCAAAGCAAAGTATTTTTACCTTTTTGTTGTTGTTGGTTTGCTCCCCCCCCCTTTTTTGTGTTTTTTAATTTACCCTTTTAATTCAATTTGCGTGTGTGTACAGCTTGACAAATATGAAAATGTGTTTAGAATTGTACATATTTAACCTATATTGGATTGCTTGCTTTCTTGGGGAGAGTGGAAAGGAGAAGGAGAGGGAGAAAAATCTGGAACACAAGGTTTTGCAACGATGAATGTTGAAAATTATCTTTACATGTATTTGGAAAAATAAAAACTAATGAGAGGAAAAAACCCCAACCTTTTTGATATTACCTCCCCCCACACCAAAAAAAAAAAAAAAAAAAAAAAAAAATCCCAGAAAGCCTGTACAATATTTAAAGGCTAATTTGAAGCAACTGATTAAACTACATGCTTAAAAAATACGAATAAGAGATTTCATTGCTGCATATGATGTACTTAGAATCTCCTTGTTTAGTTGTCGCTCCCACTACCTTATGACTGAAAGGTTCCAGAGAATGCTGTCAGAAGCGACTCCTCCAAAAACAGAGAATGAATATGCCTACACTCTTTCAATGCAAGTACTCTTTCTGTACTTTAGAAAGCAAAGCTATCAAGTGGCAACAGAGAAGCCTATAACAGCAAGATGCTTTTAAAGAAATAATCTTATTTGGGGGGGGGGGGGAAGGAGGGAGGAAGACTCACATTAAATCAGTAGACACCAGAGATGTGGCAACTGCCCTAACACAGGACTTCTGGGTTTCATTGTTAAGAAATAAACCAACTGCTCCCTCAAAATGCAGTAAATTAGAAAATCATTCACATTCATCAATATTACTGATATAATGGAAGGCTTTGGAAACCTATTGTCCAAATTTTGGATCAGAACATTGTCCTGTGTTTAGGTTTTTTCAGTTTGTTATTTTGGGCTTCTATTCTTTGGGAGACTTTATGCTAGTGCTCAGTGGATAAAAAGATGAATCGTAATTTTTGTAATAAAGGAGTTTAAAGGCCAAGACGAGGAATGAGTGTATAAATAAAAATAATCCATAGATTATAAAAGTACAGAAAACAGATACAAGATGCTATAGAGCTTTAGAAGTTTTTAGTTTTTTTCTTTTATTGGTTTTGGAAGGCATGTCTATGAAACTTCTATTTTCAATAGTACAAATGTTTATTAGGCACTTTAGGCACTTACAGTAGTACTGTTGCTCAACTGTAAATTGTAAATTTTCAGTTGCAAATTCCATACAGACTACCATGTGTAAAGTAAGAGGATTATTACTACATATAATAAAATGAAATCATCAATGTGGGTGCTATCTCCAACAATGCAGATCACCAATCCCCCATTCTCCTATACCCTTTGCAATTATGGTCTATTCTTCCATTCAGGATTAACCCAAATCTTGTTCTTAATAACAATGTTGACCTTCTTAACACTTATTACCATGAATCCCCTCTATTATTCTCTTTTAGGTTTCCAGAAATGTTGATCCTTTACAGATGATGATGTTCCATGATTCACAAATCAGATAGCATAACCAGGGATTTTAAGAGATTTTTTTTTTTTTTTGCAGCAAGGTGAAGTTTGGATAAGGCACTACCTCATTTCCACGACTTATCACCAAATCTCTTTCACCTATTGAATTTTATCAATTTCCAGTCCAGCAGGTCCAAGATATATAGGTTGCAAAGTTAACTCAATGATCTGCCATCCAAATGCATATGCATAGGAAATATGTTTTTCTTAATCCATTTGGTTCTTCTCCCTGTGAACTACTAGACAATCTTCTGAGTGAATGGATCTCACAGAGAACAGTGTTCTAGGACTCAATGAAATAAGCATGATGTTATTCATAAGCAGGAAAACCCAGGGAACCTTGCTATCTGTAAGGAATCCATCTTTCACTTCTACTTTGACTTCATATAACACCCCCCAAAAAATATTTGATGCCATAGAGCAAAATTAAGTCAAAGGCTCTTTTCCATACATAACAAAATTTTATTAATATAAATAAATATAAAGAGAAGGGGCAGCTAGATAATGCAATAGATAGAGCACTGGTCTCAGAGTCAGGAGAACCAGAGTTCAAATGTGGCCTCAGATACTTAACTAGTTATGTGATCCTGGACACGTTACAACCATCCATTCCCAATAAATAAATAAAATAAATGCAACAGAGATTTTTTTTTTTTTTTTTGAGTATTGACATTAAGTAAGGAACCAAATAGAGAGGTCTATGCTCAAAGGTGTTTGTTAGGGCCAGGAAGAATATTCTGCTAAAAGGCCAAATAATAATGAACAACAGTAACAGACAACTACATGCCACTTTAAAGTTACAAAGTGCTTTGGAATTATCACTTCACTTGAGCTTCAAAATTATCTTTATGATACAGCCAGTTGAAAGAATAACTTTTATTGATGATTAGATGAGAAAAGAAGATTCAGAGAGGTTAAAACCACACAGCTAGTAAATACAGGACTTAAACCCTGTATGAGAGGGCAGGGATCACGTGTTAAACTACTCCATTCAGATGGATCTGAGATTCTTCTGATTCTCGAGTTCCCAGGGATGCTCTTACCTATGTCTACCCAAAAATTCACCACAGGATCCTGGGAGAGATATGAGAGTAGTCTCTAAGTATTTCAAAGGCAGTCATAAGTAGACAGGACTAGAACTGTTTATCTTACTAATAGAATCTTACTATTCTTCAATCCAAGAATACTGGACTCCCTACTGTTTCACGAACAAGACACACTATTGCTTAGCTCTGGGCCTTTTCTCTGACTGTCTCCCATCCCTAGAATGTTCTTCCTCCATCCCAAATGTCCTCCTCTCTCCCTTCTGGTTCCCTTCAAGTCCCAACTAAAATCTCGACTTTTAAAAGAAGCTTCTCCCAACTCTTCTTAATTCTAGTACCTTCTCTCTGTCAATTATTTCCCATTTCTCCTACATATGGCTTGTTCATACATATTGGTTTGCTTGTTTTCTCCCTCATTAGAGTATGAGCTTCTTGAGGGCAGAGATTGTCTTCTATTTTCTGTATCCCTAAAGCTTATCATAGTGCCTGGCACATAGCAAGGGCTTCATGTTTATTGATTATGCTTTGGATGCATTAACTAGGAAGGCAAAAGATCTCTCTATTGTTGTTATTGTCATCAAATAACTGATGACAACATAAATTATAAGTGTTTCTTTTTTCACATCTGCATGTTTAAGCTGCTTTTAATTTTTACATTTTAACTCCAGAAATAGACAATGAAAATTACTTTCTAATTGGTTTAGTTGGTCTTCCAAAATTATAGAGAAGGGTGCAGCTAGTTGGTGCAGTGGATAGAGCACCAGTCCTGAAGTCAAGAGGATCTGAGTTCAAATCTGGCCTCAGACAAGGAACACTTTTTAGCTGTGTGACCCTGGGCAATTGCCTCAGGAGAAAAAAAAAAAACAACAAAATTATAGAGAAAAGAAAGAGAATTATAAAGAAAGAAAAGAAAATCTGACCAGGAATGATGGGTTTTCTCTGAAACCACAGGTCTTGTTCTCCCCAACCTAAAGAGTAGGAATAAGGCTCCTCTGTGCTGCTTCAGAAGTAGCATTAATCTTTAGACAGTGTAATCTCTCCCTCCCTCCCTCCTTCCCCCTCTCCCTCTCCCTCACACACACACACACACACACACACACACACACACACACACACACACACACACACACACCCATCACCACCACCACTATGAGAAAACCCTGGAAACACATGCTCCAAAGGACTGGATTCTCCATCCTTGATTCTTTCTATGCCAGAAAAAGGTAGTTTCCATGTTGCCAGAGTTGCAGCCCCCAAATGAAATACACAGAACGGGAGCAAAACATCTAGATCAGGACAATTTGGGGAGGGAGGTAGGTTTGTTGAAGAAAAAAGTGAATCTTAAATAATTAAGAGACTAGAGATTTTCATTACTGCTTCAAAAGAGCGCTAATTCTAATTCTTAACTAATCAAAACCTCAGAGACAGAATCCTCACCTTTAACAGTTAAAAGGGGGAAGAAAAACTGAAATCCACTCTGCATTATTTGAACTCTTCCTAGAAAGGAATGCCAGGATGCAGTTTCCATAAGCACCTTTGGGGAGTAAGGCTGGGAACAATTCTAAAAATCCAAGCACTTAGAGCCAAATGAAATGGGACACAGAAGGGGCAAAGGGAACTCTTGGCACACAGCTTCAGTACATGGGGCTATCTTGCCAAGGGCCAAGTGCCACAGACAGACCCAGCAGGATGTAAATTATTCAGACTTTCCAAAAGGAGCCAGGTTTCTTAGCTCTTTTCTGTGAAGTTGTTTCATTTCATTTCTTCTGATTAAGACTCACTCATTACCTCCTGCCCACTCCCAAAAGCCTCCAGCTGACTCAGGTCACCCTCAGATGAACACATTTGAACCTCATGAATCACAAAGAAGAGCCATTTCCCAGGGAAGACAGATTTTTTTTTTTTTTAAATTTTGGACTGAATCTGACATTTAAAGTCAAATTTGTTACTTTAATTCAAGAGTAGTTAAACCAAAGCAAGAGAAACCTGTTATTCTGTAGCTTGATTAATAAAAATCACTGATCTCATTACCTGAAAAAAAGTGATCATTTATTATTAATTTAAAGCCAAAAAGAATTAACCAAAGATAAATTCAATTTGGATTTATGATAGCATTTCAAAAAATGCAGCTAATGCTGCAAGTTCTACTTCTCTGGACAAGTTATGTAACTATTTGGGGTCTCAATTTCTCCTCCATAAAATGAATTAGATGCCAAGGTCCCTACAGGTCCCCCTTCCAGCTGCAGAGCTACTGTCCTTTCATGTTTGAATGAATGAATCTTACTAGTTTGTTCCTTCAGGTACATTCCATATATCTCATACATAGCCCCCTACTAGCTCTGTTATTTTATATAATTTATGATTACATCTACTCCCAAAGATGAGCTCTGTTCCACATAGACAAAATGCCCATAGGACATAAATGAACAGCAGATTTGCTCTGAGAAAAGTATTGCAATCAGCCTAACTGAGAGCTGGTTGATGGTCACACAGGAGGCACTCTGGACAGAGATCCTTTGGGAGAAGGAGAGAAAAACTACCAGATAGCAATTATTCTCCCTATTGACATCTTCTATTTACAGAAAATGCTGAAATACTGAAGAAAAGACAAAGTCATGGGCTTTAACTAGCTTCATCCCTGTCAAGCTGTATTAGTAAAAGCCTACTTGCCCAGACCTGGCAAATAGGCAGGCTGCCTGCCTCAAGGCACATTTGACCTGATTACATTTTAGAGTGTGGGGGACTGTGATTACAATCAACAGACCAGAATGAGAGATTAGCAGGATCCATGAATCTGCTTAAACCCAGAATCTTCTTGGGAAAGAGCAAGAAGTTAACTAAAACAGGGGAATTTTCAGTTTACTCAGTGAATTCCACATCAATTCTTAATTTTTTTTTTTCTGATACTCAGCACATTTTAACAAGAGTTATTTTTCCATAAAATTTTTAATTGAAGGACTAAGACCAATTCAAATCCAGAGCCTTGATACCCAAAGTTCTCTATTTCATTCCCAACTCTCTAATTGGTCATTTTCAAATCCAGGTGCAGATATTAGTCCTATAGCTCTTGATGCTTATTAGTGAGAATAACATTCAGGCAGCCCCAATGAGTACATTGGCAGGAAGAGTGGTTCTATTGTTGTTCAGTTATTTTTCAGTTGTATCTGGCTCTTGAAAACTCCTTTCTGGGATTTTCTCGGCAAAAATACAGGAGTGGTTTACCATTCCTTCTCCAACTCATTTTTATAGATAAGGAAACTGAAGCAAACAGAATTAAGTAACTTGTCCAGGATCACATAGCTAGCAAGTGTCTGAGGCTGGTTTTGAACACAGGTTTTCCTGACTATAGGCCCAGTGTTTTATTCACTGTGTCGCCTGTTTCTATTTAGAGATGTTGTAAGGTAAGCCAAAAGCTCGGTTTTGCAGTTTGATTAAAAAACTCCAATGCTAACTTATTACATTCTCTTCTGAGGAATTATTTGGGACCATCAATTTGAGGGGATGTCAAAATTGAAATGGATTTGCTACCCAATTATACTATCTCTTTCATCCATTTTCAGTATGGCCCAAAGAAATAGGCATATATGTCTGAACAGTAGCTATAAAGCCAAAAAATAAAACCAAAACCAAATTATAATTTTCCACGGTAACTACAGTAAAGAACTTAACAGGATAACAAGCTCAGCTTTTTTGAAGAGTGCTTCAACAAGAGACAGTGATTTGGTTTTAGTGAAGAAGGCAGATTGCCAGGGCTTCTGGTTTGCTTTAAGTAATCTCAATAATTTGCCCCTTCAAGTGGATTCCATGTTCCTCAGCAGTCCCACCCCCTTTCCCTGCCACCCCCAACCTCTCCTTATCCTCCTCACTCCTTACCCAAACATTGAAATTTACACAGCTCATTGAAATTGTGGGATAACATAATCCCACAGCCTTGTTCAAAGGTAGTTGGATTTCGAAATCCAAAAGGTTACAGTAATACAGTGATGATTTTTGTTAAGTCAGAGAACTTTACCCAGTATTTTTCCCTCTGCTACCATGCACTCAAATCATTATTCGAACAATCTAGAGAGAGAGATTTAGAATTAATAATTTATCACCTTCTCCAACTGCAATGTAGTCAAGAAAATAGGCCACTTTGGCAGGAGAAAGCTGCTGCTCAAGGCTCAGTTATAATACATCCCGTTAGTCATCTATCTATTGCACTCTTAATCAGATATCTCATGGACACATCAAAGGGGAACGGCACAGAATGTCACCTGGAGATGCTCTTTACTGGAATGAAATAAAACAGATGCACTTCTGAAACACACTACTTTTTCAGTAGGAAAAAAAGACCATCCTGGGCTCCTGAAATTAGTTTGGCCTCAATTCCCCCCCCTTCCCCCCCCAGGTTTATCTCCTGGAAATGACAGCCTTCTCACACATATATACCAGTGAAACTGGACTTCTCAATATTAACTATCCATGCCTGGATTCTTCATTCCTTCCACCTGGAATGTCATTACCCACCTCCTACTCCCCACTACAAATCTGGCTGTTCAACTACTGTACCACAAAATCCAGCTCAAATACTACCTCTTCCATGCCCACCCCCTTATTTCTCTCTCTACCAGCTAGCAGTGATCTCTTCTTCCTTTGTATTCCCATAATATTGTACTTGTACCTCTCACTGCCTTTATCACATTCTATTTTGTATAGTACTTAATTTGTACAGATCTAACGTCTATTCTTTGAATGTAGAGACAATATACTGTTAATCTTTATATCCTCCACAATCATGTAAGTAGCAGGAGCTCAATAAATAATTATTAAATGAGAGCCAGGATGGGCTGCAGACCTTAAAAACATATTATCTCTATCCGATTAAAGGATTCTGAAATGCAGGTTCCTTTTTCCAATGGTTATTATCAAAATCTTAATGTTCTGGGATAGAAAGTAAAAGAAGAAGAGAATGGCAACTTCAACCAAGAGAAAAAAGAATTTTCCTTGAAACATAGATGCTTTTATGAATAGAAATTTTATAATGATTGATTGTACACTGGTAGGCAGGTTTAGACACAGGCTCAGACATTCCAATATGGTGTTACACATCCAAGCAAGCATCTCAGTGGATAGTGTGCTAGGCCTGGAGTTAGTAAGATCTATATTCAAATCCAGTCTCAAACACTCATTAGCTATGTGACTTCTGGCAAGATACTTAACCACTGTTTGTCCGAGTTTCCTCAACTGTAAAATAGAAATAATAATAGCATCTACTTTCTAAGGTTGTGACGTTCAAATGAGATGATATTTGTATCAGAGTAGGCACTATATAAACACCTTGCCGTTGTTCAGTCACTCTTCAGTTTCTAATTCGTAATCCCAATAGGGGTTTTCTTGACATGGTATTGGAATGGTTGATCCTTTTCTTCTCCAGCTCATTTTACAGATGAGGAAACTGTGGCCAAGTGGGAGATTTGTCCTGGGTCACACAGCCAATAAGTTTCTGAAGCCACATTTGAACTCGGGAAGAGGAGTCTTCTTGATTCCAGGCTGGACATCTATTAATTATTCTACCATCTTGAGGCTTTTCTCAAGGAATTTATACTCAATGTATACTGAATTATTACTCAATCATTTTACTTTAATCCATCCACAAATTGGATTTGCTCTCAACCCTTGAGGCTCTCCTTGACCTCTCCACTCTAAATGCACTCTCTTCTCCTCTGCACTCCTATGACATTCATTTGCAGTCTGTTTTGTATTGCTCTTTATGAGCAGCAAACTTTGTGAGGGCAGGGATTAAGGGGTCTGGATTTGTAAACAATGAACCTGGGTTAGAATATAAGCATCAAACTACCTAGGTCTGTGATGAGTGGTTAATGGCCTAGACTTAAAGCTGGGAAAACTTGTGTTCAAAACCTGCCTCTGACACAAACAGGCTTTGTGATCTCAACCAAGTCACAACTTCTGAGTATTCTAAGTCAAAGCTTCTTAAACTGTAGGTTTCAACCCCCAATGGGGTTATGTAAGAGGGGAATTCATGAACTAAATTCAAATGAAGATTCTTATCAGACCAAATGTAAATCTAATTAATTCCTTTAAACCAGTGAAAAGAAATCCATTCTCTTTACACCAGTGGCTAAGAAAAGGTACTAGACAACTAGCAATGCCATTTCTTTGGTAGCCTTCAAAAAACAGCACATAATTTGAATCATCACTACAAACATTCAGAATAAAACTTTTAATAAGGGGAAAATGTCACAATACAGCTTTCAACTGGACCAAATGCATTTAAAAGGTTGACCCAAAATCTACCCAGAGAACTGGTCTCCATACCTTGCTTCAGTACTACTTCAGCTGAGCATTTCTAATATGAAATACTGTCTTGAAAGCACTTTGTAAACTTTCAAACACTATATAATGTACTGTCAGCTATGGTCCTGAACAAGTGTTCTGGGAGAGGCAATCACCTCTCTGAAGGAAAATAAGGTAAATGCCTTCTAGTAGTCTTAAAAAAAAAAAAAAAAAATCAATGATTTTTCTACTTGGGTTCTCATTCTAACAATGACTCTCTGAGAGACCTTGGAATTTTAGAACTGGGAGAAATTATCTAATTCAGGCTAGAAGAATAATATCTACTTAAAAGTTAGTAATCAGAATATCTAGCTAAAATGGCTACCTAAGCAGGAATCAGAGTACATAACTCCCAAATATCTATTCCTGAACAATCCTGAAGCTTCCTTCATAATAAAATTCAATAAAAGGTCAGTTGATTTCTTCCATCCCATTACAAGGGAGGAAAAAAGTTGGCCAAAGTTCATACAATAGGAAAGGGAGCCAATAAGCAAAGTCATGGCCAGGATCTTCCCAGTGCAATCAGATGGGTCCTGTGTAACCTGCAAGTTGCCATGTTCAGAGCAAACAAGAATAGGTTTCCCTGAGAAAATCCTAGGGTACTCAGGAAGCTCTAGGATGAAGAGCTTGGAAGTAAAGGAGTACAAAAGCAGTAGACACTTATAGCACTCATTATAGGATAGTCCAGGCCCAGGGACTCTGATGTCCCTCACAGTCTTTCCCTAGACATCAGAGGACACTGTAAACATCTAAACTAAATCTCAAAGATTCAGGGGGTGCCCAATCCTGGGATGTGAAGGTCAGTGAAAGAATTTAGGGAATCCAAAGCAAGATGCAATTTGGTCAACCACTCCACCCAAAAGCTCAGTAGCAAGCATTGAATAGCCCTGGCACAAAACTCTGAGTCAAAACAAATATGGAGAGAGGAATAAAAAACACCAACTGGTGTCAAAAATTATTGCAAACCTAGAAATTCCCCCAAAGAAAAAAGAAGTTACTCTGTAATAAATACAGAGACTCACAGAAAAAAAAAAAAGGTTTATATAAGTCCCCAGAAGAAATAAAGCAAGAGGAAAAAAAAAAAAGAAATAAAAATCCTGGAAGAAAGAATCAAAAGATTATGTAACTTTAAAAGAGAAAGTAGCAAATCTTACCCAAGAAATATCAGAGTAGAAAACTGAAGTCAAAGATTACACCATAAAACAGCAAGAAATATTGGAACAAAACCAAAAGAGTGAAAAAATAAAAGATAATATAAGATATTTAATAACAAAAACAACCAACTTGGGAAATTTTGATTAAAAAAAAAAAAGCCTCAACACTATATTTCAAGAAATTGTATGTTATAGTTGAACAAATTCATTAGACCCAAAGGACAAAGTAAAGACAGAATCTACTGATCATCTCCTAGGGTGAAAAACTCACAAAGGAAAAGTCCCAAGAATATTGCAGCCAGAATCCAGAGCTGATACATCAAAGAAAAAGTATTGCAAACATACAGAGAAGAAGTTTAAGTACCAAAAAACTACCTTTAGGATCACACAAGACCTGGCAGCTTCTACTCTAATTAGGAGATCTTAGAATACAGTATTCCAAGAAAGAGGTTTTTTTTTTTTTTAGGGGGGGGTGGGGGGGTGGGAGGAAGGCTCAAAATAAATAATAATTTATTCTGCAAAGTTGAATATAAACCCACATGGGAAAAAATGGACTATTAATGGGATAGAAGATTTTCAAGCATTTCTAAAAACAAAACAAAACAGAGCTGAGTAGGGATTCTGAAATATAAAGGAATCAGCAAAACTTAGCAAGAAAATGATGGAAAAAATTATTTCAGAAATTCCTGAAGGAAAACAATATACACAAGGGCAAGAACAATATAAAGAAAAACAACTTTGAAAGACTTAAAAACTCTAATCAAGGCAGACCAACCCATATTTCCAAGGATCTAGGATAGAACCTGTAACCTAAAAACTTTCTAAAGATGGCTGATGGACACATTGTCACTATGTAAATTCATTTTTGTATAGCTATGTTTATTTGTTAATCAGGATTGCCCCCTTTCAGTTTTTAAGGGGGAGAAAGCATCAGTGGAAGGAGTGATCAATAGTAATGTCCAAAAAGAGGACTATTATAACATTCTTAAAAATGCACCACCCTGCACTACTAGATCTTATATCCCAAAGGCATTGTACTAAGCACTTTATAAATATGATTTTATTTGATATTCACAACAACCTCGGGAAGGAGGAACTGTTATTAACCTCATTTTATAGATGAGGAAACTGAGGCAACAGAGATTAACTGGCTTTCTCAGGGTCACAATGCTGGTGTTTAAGGCAGAATTCAAACTCAAATCTTCCTGACTTCAGGCCCAGCACACATTTTCGATCTCAAGATCTCATAAATTTATAAAGCCCTTTAATATTAACAAAGTGTTAGCTCCTCTAAGTACAATGCCATCTGTCATCAAGCACTAAACTTAAAGTATAGAGAGGTATTGAGAAGAGTTGCTTTTTACTTCCTAGTGCTTTATTTCCAAATTTCTTTGACAATTTACTGTCCAGCATAGTTTGAGGAAATAAGATTTTCTTTTGCACTAAATCATTACTAATTTAATTTAAATATTTTCACTGAAGATGCTAGCCTGGAAATAGTCAGCTATCCCAGCAAAGCATCAACTTAAGGAAAAATTTGTGTAGGTCTGGTTTATGTCAATGCAATTTTCCTCCACTATAATTATGTAAAAGCATCAACAAATAGAATAACAGAGGACAGATGTTATAAAAATTGATAAATATGGTAATTATTTTCTAACATCACCATAACCACCATTATTTTCTTTAAAATGCAAAAGAAATCTTGAGAATTATAGTATTAAAAATAGATGCCAGTTGTTGTAGGTCCTTGTATTAAAACCCCAGCACTGGTCTCCAACTTCAAAAGGTCAAATTTGGGTCAGTAGATTAGCAGTTTTCCTAAGCTAAAGTTTCTTTCTCAACTTCTACATTTCATCTCATTAGAACACTATCAATAAACAGCAGAAAGAAAGAATCATATTTTTCTCTGAAACTAAGCCTCTGTATTGTTTGCCAGGAGGAAGCTCTCAACTGGTAAAATGATATTCAGGAAGTAAGTACATTTTATGAAACCTTTAGTAAGACAACTTTTCCATGCAAAAGCCAAGAGATGTATTATTCTAGTGATAGACTTTCTTTCATTCTTTCTTTTAAATATAGCTTTTTATTAACAGAATGTATGCATGGGTAATTTTTACAATATTATCCCTTGCACTCACTTCTTTTTCAATTTCTCTCTTCTCTCCCTCTACTCCCTCCCCTAGATGGCAGGCAGTCTTATACATGTTAAACATGTTAAAGTATATCCTAAATACATTATGTGTGCAGATCCATATAGTTCTCTTGTTGCATAAGAAAAATCGGATTCAGAAGGTAAAAATAACCTGGGAAGAAAAACAAAGATGCAAGTAGTCCACATTCATTTCCCAGTGTTCGTTCTCTGAGTGTAGCTGATTCTGTCCATCATTGACTAGTGATAGACTTTCAAATTGCTTTCGATTTCACATTGCTTCATAACTTTCTGCCTTTCCATTCTTCTTAGTCTTTACTCCCCTCCATATACGCACAAGGCACTCCATCTACCAATTCTAGGTAGTTTTACTGACATCTTCTCACTTTCACCTTCTTCCTGGAAATTCTCCCTCTGCACCATCTAGCTCCCTGGCCTTCTTCAAATCTCAGCTAAAGTCTTACCTTCTACAAGAAGCCTCTTCTACTATTCCTTAATCTCAGTGCATTCCCTGACACTACCTCCTACTTAGTCTACAGATATCTTGTTGGTACATAGTTTTTGCATGTGTCTTTCTCATTAGATTCCTTAAATGTAGGGATTATTTATCTTTTTGGTCTTTCTTTGTTTCTCATGCACTTAGTACATAATAGGTTCTCAATAAATGCTGTTTAACTGAAGAAAGAACTATGTTTGATAGCTATTTTAAAATAATAAAGCCAACTTGCCTGAGAAAGAACAAAATTTGTTGAGGCAGTAGGTAGTGCAGAGGATAGAGAACCAGCCCTGAAGCCAGGAGGATGAGCCAGACACTTAACACTTCCTAGCTGTGTGATCCTGGGCAAGTCACTTAACACTAATTGCCTCAGTTAAAAAAAAAAAAAAAAAAAAGAATAAAATTTGTTTCTTAGGCAAGCAAAAAGCTAAATAACACCCCTTGGGCTCAGGTTACTTTTCCTATTAAATAGCAAACTGTTTCTATTTTTACTCTTTTGAGTCACCCTTTAAAATGAATCTAAGGGGCAACTAGGTTGTACAGTAGATAGAGCACTGACTGATCCTGGAGTCAGGAGGATCTGAGATCAAATTCAAACTGTGACACTTAGTAGTTATGTGATCCTGGGCAAGTCACTTAACCCCATCTGCCTCTAATAAAATAAAATAAAATGGATCTAAGAACTAATAAATGAAGATTACTCACTTTATGGCCATAAAACCACTAGAATTATTAATTCATATCTGTTGATGAACACAAAGCACTGAGACAAAGAACCACTAGAATTATTAATTCATACCTGTTGATGAACATAAAGCATTGAGACAAAGGCATGCATAAAATAGATGCAGGATTTTCAACCACTTTGCAGATCTTTGACAATAACTTCTTGATAAAATCCAGGAACTAATGTCTAATTGAACTTTCAACTTCTTCTCCATGGTCTTTATGACAGGGAGAACCAGGACTCTGGAAAGACATAAAGAAGATAAATTACTACCCAGTAATTAACAATTTGTTTCTTAGAGAAGTCAATTAGAAAAAGGATGTGACAGTTCTGGAGAAGAGGAATTATAGATTCTCCTTTCCTCATCTTTGCCAATAAAATTTAAAACTTTATAGTTTTGTGAGCCTTATAGCATATCTAATAATTACCAGGATAACAACACAGCAAGCAATATGAAGTGGAGCAATTATAATGGGTAGGCATTTCATTACCTAGTTACTATATAGTCACTGTCTAACAGTAAATCAGCACCTTTGTCCTTTTTCTTTTATAAGCCACCCTCCACCTACACATCTTCCTTACATCTTTGTATTCATTACTTTAAAAAAAGAAAAACATCCTAGTAATATTATAAGGCTTTAATGAATTCTGAAGAAGCATTCAAAATCTATTCCAAATGTGCAGCTGTCAACCCAGCCTGGCAAGCAGCACAGGTTGGCAAACCCAAACATCACTAAGCTTAGCAAATGTGCTAAGCACACAGGGAGACTGTCATCACTTTGCTATCTGTGCTGGCTAGTACCACTGAAGAAAGATTCAGGGTGCTAACAGAACTAAGTTACAGCCAACCCAAGGCAGATTTTTCACTAAGCACCAGGCATCTTGAGAAACTACATGAGTTTCCAATCTTGGGTCAGGATGGTGAAGGAAAAAGCAGAGAAATGATACTGGATAATTCAGAAACCATACTAATAACTCATCTGGCCTACCAGATACAATGGAGAGTCATAGACAACACCATGATAAAACTACCAACAAAAATGTAAGTGGTGTGTATGTAATTTATCACTCATCTCCTTAAAAAAGCCTATCCAGATTCTCTGCAGTTACTTAAGCTCTTCCCACCGTAAATTACTTTGTAGCTAATTTGCAGATGCTGTTTCCTCCAAATAGGACACATGTTCCTTAAGAGAAAGGATTGTTTACTTTTTGTCCTTGGATCCCCTGAGCCCAGCATAACTTGCCACAAAGTACCTAATAAATGCTTATTATTTGTTGAATTAAATTGCCTACACAGGCTCATCCAAAAAAAAAAAATAAATAAATCTTCGCTTAGTGCTGTGGGTGACTCAACACCTGTCAACAATACCTTGAGAAGTAGGCGAATGTGGGCATTGTGAAAATGAATAGTCTTCAAAGCAGAAAAACAGGAGTGATTAACACTACCAGGCTGAAAGACGTTGTTAGAGGCTCAACATTTTGTACAATGAAGGGAAGAGACACAGAGGCTAATTACACTTAAATATCAAATAAGACTTTCCTATAAAATCTACAACTGAGCCAAAAGGCAGAAATTGTTACCAAGATCTAGGCAAGAACTTTCTGACCAACAGCAGAAGTCATAAAGCAGGCCACTGAATGCTTATTAGAAGAATTCAAAGGATAAAAACCTGGGGAGAAAAGGCACGCCTCTACACAGTGGAACCCACAAAGGCTTACAATACTTCAAGCATTTGGGGCATTACGAGAATACCCAAAATAAAGGCACTCTGTTGCAGCAGCTGTTCTGAAGGAGCAGGGGGTAATGTTTACTTAATACTTTAGGTTGATGGAGGATGTATCATAGTTCAGTCTGTCAACTACATACGTGGAACTTCATTTATGTACTCAGCGATAAGATATGTTTGAAGGGCAATGAATGCCTGAAATAGCCTATTCAGCTGGTATTAATAATCAAGAATAAAGCCGCCAGAACAACAACAAAAAAACCCCACCACCACTGCACAGCTCAAAAGATATTTGGGAAAGTTACAGAACAGACTGTCATGAATAGTTTTGCTTCTATTTGCACACACTGTTTTCCAAATAGCTGGAAAAACGAACAGATTGTTCTGGGAGGTCGCATTCCAATTTGCTCCTTAGTTGCTAGTCTCCTAACCACAGGAGGACTAGGAGAAAAAGTCAGCTAACGCTTTTCACAAATTTTAATTTGATCTAACTCTGTGCGGCTTCCTAGTTGTCTACAAAGTCCAGAAAAAAAGCTACGAAAGAGAAGAAAGCCTCCTTTTCTCCGATCCTATCTGAAAGGCGGTCTCCTTCGCCTCTGATTTTACCGTAATTCTTGCTCCCGTCCCAGATGCAGCCCCGGACGGTTTATTTTATGTGGATTGGGCAATCTCCCAGACCCCTCACCGCTTAGGTTTCAGACGCCCGCCCTCTCAGTAACAATTGCAAAGTCTGAGTTGCGCCTTTCTCCCTCTCCCTTAATCCTTGTTAAGACTTGAGGCGAACCCTAAACGTGGCTGTGCAGGGAGGGGGCTGCACCCCCCAGGCGGCCTCTTCAGTCCCGTCCCTGCCGAGGTCGGTACCAAGACCCCAAGTCTTCCTGGGCACTGTCACCGACACCGGTCACCGGGATTTATTAGCACTACAAGCGCCAGGGGCTTGCTTAGGCACCAAGGGAACAAAGATAAAAAGGAAACAGCCCCTGCCTTCGCGGAGTTTACATTCTAAACGGGCAAGCCTGACACTTTGCGGGAGATGGGCTGAGCCAGCCCAGACAAGCCGGCTCCGGTCCTAGGCCTGGAGCCCGCAGCTGGGGGTGAAATTGATCCCTCCTCCCCCTCCCACCTACCCGGGGCTTAGAGCCGGGCGGCGGCGGCGGCGGCTCCTCGGCGAGTCTCGGCCTCCTCCTCCTCTGGCTCCATGGGAGAGGCAGGAGCTGGGCCTCGGGACCAGCCTGGGATGGGCTGGGCCAGGCCGAGTAGGGTTCAGCCGAGGCCACACGATGGACAGGCGGCCTCAAGGGAGCGGCAGAGACCGGCTTCCTTCCTCCCTCTCTGCTCGCTCCGGCCCTCGGTTCCCCAGCCCTAGGCGGTCGGCGCTAGCCTCGGTTCCCAGGGGCAGATGCCTTGTACTTCAGCCTCCTAGGATGGACAGGGGCCGCCGGATACCGCCTGGGCCTCCACCCGGAAGTAATCCTCCTGCCGCCGCTCTCTCTCCCCCCCGCCCGGAAGGGCAACTTGGGTGCCAAATCCATGATGAAGGAGGGGCTAGGATGGGGGGAGGGGGAAAAGAGAGACATCCCAGAAGGGATTAAACACTGTGCCAGGGAGAGGGAAACAGAGGTCTCTACTGCTTTTCTTACGCGCTTCTGAAAAACCTGGCCCCCATAGCTTCTCTTTTTAACAACAGTCGAGAGCAAAGAGGAGTAGTGCCCACAAGCAAAATGGCGGGAGCGGGGGCGTCCCCTACTGTTCAACGCCCTGAAGAGCCATTGGTCGGCGCCAGGAGTGAACCTACCGCTGATTGGCCAGGTGGCATGCGGGGGTGGGGGTGGAGCTGCCGCAGCAGGAACCCGGAGTGTGCAACACGGTGTGAGCACCAGTGGAGGCTCTGACTGCATCTCGCTTGGGAACGACTTCTCGGTTCGCGGCCCCACCCGGGTGAGCACAGTCCCCCCCAACACCTTGGGCCCTCGCCTCCATCCTTGGAAGGGATCTCTAGACCAGTCGCTGGCTCGTATCGTGACATCTGGGGGTCATATCGCGACATCACCGCTTCATGTCGTGACATCGCCGTGCCCCGGTCGTGATAGCATCTCGTCGCATTCCTGTCTTCCTTTTTTTTCCACCTTAATTTTTTTTTTGTCATGTCATCTTTGGGGATTGTCCCATGTCGTGATCTTGCTGTGACCTCGTCGTGCCTTCCTTCGTGACATCACCTCGGGTCATCGTGAAGTGTGGCTTCATCATGCTGCCCTGTCGTGACTTCATCAGTGTCGTGTTGTGACCTGGCTGCGGCGAGACAGGTGGCGACCGCCGGGACTCCCCACCCCCGACGGCCCCCGCCCCCTTTCTCTCCTTCCCCCCACCCAGCAGACCATCTTCGATTATCCACTTTGCAGATCATCTTTCATTTATTTATTTGGGGGGTGGGAGGAGGGGGTGGGCGGTGGACAGGACAGTTTGTGGTCCTTTCCTGGCTTCTCCTCCTTCTACCCCCTCTGCCAGCTCCTGCTTGATGCTCGTTGACACCTGCATCCGCAAGCTGACTGGCGTGGGAAGGCAGAGGAGGTGAACCTTAATGGTTAATCCTGCTATTGCTCACTTGCTAGCAGGATGGGGGGCGGGGGGTGAGGGTGGGAAAGGGAGCCCAGAGCAGGAAGGTTGAGGGTCCTGCAGCCATCCCCCACCTACTTCTTGCCTCCCAGCCGTTGCTGGGGGACAGATACAAATTGGGAGGCTTTTAGGGCATTTCCCTGCTCCAGAATCCAAGCTAGGAGGCTGCAGAGAGATGGGAAGGGGCTGGAGGGTTCTCCTTTTTGATTTGCTCATCAGTGGCTGCTCCTTGCTCCCTGTGCATGTCTAATTGAGCATCCGCTATGTTTTCATATTCCGATGTTTTGTCCTCACCACTCCTTCCCATATTCCCCCTCCTCCTCATCCAACCCCTTCCTCTTCCATGTTGATCTTTGGGGGAAAGTCTGTATTGGAGGGGGGTGGTCTTGAAGCTCTCTAGGCCTGAGGCTCCCCTAACAAAACCTCGAAGAAATAGGAAGGAGAGAGGTGGTGGGGAAAGGATTGCCAGGTTTGGGGGCAAGATGCTTGCCTCTGCTTCCCAACCTCCCCTCCCTTACCCCCTTTTGTAGGTGACCTTGGGCCAGGGACTTAACCTCCCCATCCCTATGTTCTCCCTTTTCTGTCATGTTCCACTTCGTTTCCTAGAGAGGTGCCCCCATATATGAGGTGAAGCACAGCCTTGGGAGACCCTCCCCTCCGCTTCTTCCAATCCTCTACCCCATCCGGTGCTCTTTGTGTTAATCCCTCCCTCCTCGCCCCCCCTCACTCCCCCCTTCCCTGGTGGAGCATTGCTCAGTCCCTCTTGTGTTCGCAGTTGGGCAAGGCGGGCACCATGGCGTCCGATTGTGAGCCGGCTCTGAGCCAGGCTGAGAGCCGCAACCCCACCCTGGAGCGATACCTGGGGGCTCTTCGAGATGCTAAAAACGACAGCGAGCAGTTTGCTGCCCTGCTACTAGTAAGAACCTGAGGGAGGGGAAGGGGCTTCGGGGGCCTGCCGAGCTGGTGGGCACACCAAGCTGAGGATGGCTCTTTCTGTGGGTGTTGGGGCTAAGAACTGGGGGACCTGGGAAGGAGACCCTCGAATACACTGGGGTGATTTACTCGGGTGGAGAAGTGGGGCTAGGACGCAGGAGTAGGTGAGCAGCTTCTTTCTTGAGAGCCGGTGGCCACATGAGGGTACGGAGGCACTCACTCTGGGCGTCCCTGGCAGATGGGGGCTGACTCACAGGGTGTTATCAGCGCGAGTGACTGGTGTGTTCTACTCACAGGCTTGGGGAGCCTCCCCTACACTTGTGGGCTCGAAGGTGGCTCCTTAGGGGAGCCTGGGGAAGGGCCCTTCAGATTCACCCCCAGCAGGCTGGAAAGTGGGGGCTCCGCTAGGGGAGGGTGGCGTGGGGACAGAAGAGCAGCAGCCTGCAGCGCTGGGAAGGGTGGTTGGTGTGTGGGGTGAGGGAGGGAGGGAGGGGGGAGAGCAGCCGATGCTTGTTTGCCATGGCAACTGAGAGAAGGATGGGAGTCAAGGGCTCACACTGCAGCAGAGGAGGTGTTTAGGTGAAGTGTGAGGGGAAATGTTTTGACAGGCAGATCATGGAGACACAGGAGCCGTTTCCCCCTCCCCACCCCCCCAAGGTGGTGGGGAGAGAGGAGACAATTTTCAGAAGGAATTCTCTGAGAAAGGACCCTCAATCCTTAAGCAGGGAGGCAGGGCCTTTTAAGTGGTCGCTGCCAGACCCTTTCCAGCTCTGGTTTTTGGCACCAGAATTAGACAACAAAAAGTCCTCTCTAGTAAGGAAGGCGGGGAGGCGCTAGAAGGGGTGAGGGAGGGAGGCTGGACACAGCCTCTCCTCCCCCTTTGCAGCAGCTTCTCTTCCATTGCATAAGAGTCTTGGGGCAAGAAAGGGCCCAACCCCTGTCTGGGCTCAAGCCTGTAGAAGCATTGGGGGACCTCCAGGGACTGCCAGCCTGACTTGGACGGTGTGCCTGGGACCACCGAGGGCCCTGGAGGGAAGAGGGGAATGGGCGGCCATCCCCAATGTCTGTTTCCCTCCCACCTGACCCTCTGCCACAGGTAACCAAGGCAGTCAAAGCAGGTGACATTGATGCGAAAACCCGGCGGAGGATCTTTGATGCTGTGGGCTTCACTTTCCCCAATCGGCTCCTCACCTCGAAGGAAGCCCCCGACGGCTGCCCTGACCATGTTCTTCGAGCTCTAGGGGTGGCCCTGCTGGCCTGCTTCTGCAGTGACCCTGAGCTGGCTGCCCACCCCCAGGTTCTCAACAAGATCCCCATCCTGTGTGCCATCCTCACCACCCGGGGTGACCCCGACGACGCAGCCCGCCGCTCCATGATCGATGACACCTACCAATGCCTCACTGCCGTGGCCGGCACGCCCCGCGGACCCCGACACCTCATTGCTGGGGGTACCGTGGCTGCCCTGTGCCAGGCCTACCTGGGCCACGGCTACGGCTTTGATCAGGCCCTGGCCCTCCTTGTGGGATTGTTGGCCGCGGCAGAGGCCCAGTGCTGGAAGGAGGCGGAGCCCGAGCTGCTGGCCGTGCTTCGGGGCTTGAGCGAGGATTTCCAGAAGGCTGAGGATGCCAGCAAGTTTGAGCTCTGCCAGCTGCTGCCCCTGTTTCTGCCCCCGACAACTGTCCCCACCGAGTGCCTCCGAGATCTACAGGCTGGGCTGGCACGGATCCTGGGCAGCAAGCTGAGCTCCTGGCAGCGCAACCCGGCCCTGAAGCTGGCAGCTCGCTTGGCACACGCCTGTGGCTCTGAGTGGATCCCGGCCGGTGGGTCTGGGGGCAAGTTCCTGGCCCTGTTGGTGAACCTGGCCTGTGTGGAGGTGAGGCTTGCCCTGGAGGAGCCGGGGGCGGAGGTGAAGGAGGATGTGGTGACTGCCTGCTATGCCCTGATGGAGCTGGGCATCCAGGAATGTACCCGGGTTGAACAGCCATTGCTGAAGGAGCCCCAGAAAGTGCAGCTCGTGAGCATCATGAAGGAGGCCATTGGAGCTGTCATTCACTACCTGCAGCAGGTAAAGAGGGTGCTCTAGCCCCTTGCCACTGGGGAAAAAGAGAGGAGCGGATTCCTGACCTGGGGAGCCCCAACTCAGAGAGGGAGGCAGCCCCTCCCCTGGGAAGTCCCCAGGCTTGTAGAAATGTACGTAAATGAATTACACTCCCAAATTACTTTATGTTCATTATTTCCTTTTAATGGACATAATGTACCTTTGTGGAATTAGTATGAGTCTTATTATTTGCCCAGTTGACAGATGAGGAGACTGAAGTACATCAAAGGGAAGAGAATTGCCTGGGATAGTAAAGGGGTCTTCTAATGCTCTATCAAAGCTCCATCTTGTGAGGCAAGACTCTTCCCGCTGCACCCCACCTCCCAAAAAGCCCCCTCAAAGCCAGGGCAAAGCTGTTGTGGGAAATGTCCCCTTCTCTCGGGCCGGTCAGGAGCCAAGCAGTCCTGGGGGGAGCAGTCTAGCGCTTTTCTCCAGACGTTGGCCCTCCCCCAGCCTGGCTTTCAGCAGGCCAGCCCTCCTTCCCTCCTCCTCTTCCTCACCTCTCATGAGGTAGCTTTGGCTCCCATAGCCAGGCTGCAGTGTCACAAGAGTCACGTGCTAGGTTTCCTGCTGGGGGGAAAGTACAGACCACCATCCAGGAAACACACAAAACAAAGAATGCTCCTCAAATCCTCGGCCTTTGCTGGGCACAACCAACCAAAGAGGATGTTTTTGTTCCTTGCCCCCTCTGAGTCTGCCTGAAGTTCCCCACCCTCTGGTTCTGTTTCTCTTTTTTAGCCCTTCGGGGATATGAAGCGTACAATTCCCAAACTCTAGATCTCTTTGTTTGCCACTCTTTCTCTCTCTCTGTCTGTCTCTGTTTTCCTCCTTCCCTCCGTGTCCCTCTTCCCCTCCCCTGTCTTTCATTCTCTTTCTATCTTTCTCTCTCCCCTTGGACCAACGATTTTATTATCATAAAAGCTCCCAGTGAGTACTCCCCATACCATTGTACATAAGTGTGCACTTTGTAAGTCCTAAGAGTTTCTTGGGGATACTGAGGTTGAAGAATCGGTTTCCTAGGTCAGGTAGGATGTGAAGCCAAATTTTCCTGACTCTCAGACCAGTTCCCAATCCCATCATGGTCCATTATGTTAACATGCTCTAATTTAATCAGCTCGTCTACACTAGGTAGATACACAGGTGGTTTCTTTGCTACACAAAGAGCAGCCATAAATGTCTTTGTACAAAAAAGTCCTTTTAAACAAATTTTTATGTTGTTTTTGGGATAGAAATCTTGCAAGAGAATTGTGGGTTGAAAGGTGTGACTGGCTTTCTTGAAGATTACTCAAGTCTTCCATAGATACTTTTTAAATACCTGCTGTGTTCCTAGGGATGCAAAAGTGCAAAAGCTACTGTCCTTGGGGCAGTTTACAATCAAATAGGGGAGGATGTGATGAGATAGGAGCAAAAGAGAGAGCTAGACAAAAATGTACAAAGGGTATTTGAGAGGGAAAGGAGAACTGTGTGCTGGAAAGGTTTTTATAAGGGAAGGCTTGTAGCAGGTGCCAGAGCTGGCTGATATAGGGAGGAGGCACTGTGCTCCTGCTCAAAAGGTTATCCAAGGGAGAATAGAAAGAGGTCAGGGAAGGGAGCCGAGGGCGGTTTGACTGAAACGGAGCGCAGTGAATGAAGTTGGGAAGTGAAGGTGGGAGCCAGAATTCAGAGTCTGGAATGCTAGGTCCTAACCAGCCACAAGCCAAGTTCTCTTTAACTGCTGCCCTCAGGGAGGCTCAAGAGGGGATTTTTATACTGACTTGGAGGTAGTCTAGAAACCTGAAGTTTCCAAAATCCTGATTTGGTGAAATTTCCTGTGAGTCAGGCTAGCTTGCAGCTGTTCTCAGAACATCCAGTAGGGGAGGACATGTTTTGTACCTAAGCCTGGTGGGGGATGGGGGTGGGTGGCTCATTATACTTGGCACCCCCAGGGATGGTCGGGGATGAATTCCTGGGGAGTTGTGGGAGGGGGAAGGAAAGTCCTCAGTCTCACTTTGTATCTTGGGGGAGCAGGTGGGGCCAGAGAAGCAGAAAGAGCCATTTGTGTTTGCCTCGGTGAGAATCTTGGGTGCCTGGCTGGCAGAAGAGACTTCATCTCTTCGAAAGGAGATCTGCCAGCTGCTGCCCTTCCTGGTCCGATACGCCAAGAGCCTCTATGAGGAGGCTGAGGAGGCCGGCGATCTCTCTCAACAAGTGGCAAATCTAGCCATTTCTCCTACTCCTCCGGGGCCGTCCTGGCCTGGGGATGCCCTCCGGTGAGTCACTGAGAGTGAATGAACAATGTAGCTAGAAAATCCCCAGCCTCCAGACCTGGCCTTTCTACCCAAAGAGACTGAACTGGGGCTCCCTGTCTCATTTGGAGCTGGTCACTTCTAGGTAGTTTCACCTGAACCCTATTTATGCTTCCCCATATTTTTCCTAGGTTTTTTCTCCCCAGTCAAGGATGACACAAGGGTCGGCTTTGTCCACGGGGAGAGAAGCTCAGCCTGGCAAAGCCGCCCTTCTTAGCTCGTGTCTTTCCTCAGGCTCCTCCTGCCAGGCTGGTGCCACCTGACTGCAGAGGATGGTCCCCGGGAGATCCTCATTAAGGAAGGAGCCCCCTCGCTGCTCTGCCAGTACTTCCTGCAGCAGTGGGAGCTCACCTCTCCTGGCCATGACACTTCGGTGCTTCCTGACAGCGTGGAGATCGGTCTGCAGACCTGCTGCCACATTTTCCTCAACCTTGTGGTCACTGCGCCCGGACTGATCAAGTGAGGGGATGGGGAGGGGCTGGGCCAGGCAGCGGTGTAGCTGCTGAGGGACTGGGTCAGGGGGAGGGGGAGCAGAGACTTGCTGCCACCTAGCCGACTTGTACTTGCGGACAGAGAAGCATCCAGAGACGGACTGAGAACTCGACCTACACTGGTCTGTTTTGGGCTCCAGGCACTAGTCGGATCCCCTTCCCCGTGGGACTGTGTAATTCCTAAAATTTACATCTGCCAAAGCCTCTGCATAGCTCTGCCCCCAGACTCCGTCCTCTGGACTGTCTGCCCCTGCTTACCCTAAGAGAAAAGGAGCAGGTTCTCACAGTGTGTCCTTTTAGGCTCACTGCCTGACTTATTTCTGTCCCCTGGCGTCTTCTCTATGTGAGTCCCTCAGAGCTGACCTGGAACACGGGTCCTAAGTGAGGCTGCTTCAAAGCTTACTGATTCTACCTTCTGGCCCCTTTCCCTCCCCGTAGGCGAGACGCTTGCTTCACATCTCTCATGAATACTCTAATGACTTCCCTGCCTTCGCTGGTTCAGCAGAAGGGGAGACTTCTCCTGGCTGCCAACGTGGCCACTCTGGGCTTGCTCATGGCTCGGCTCCTCAGCACTTCTCCAGGTAAGCCACTCGGGGGAGAGCCAGGCCAGGGACGCCGAGCCCTGCCGCCAGCTGCTGTTTCTGATGGAACAAGTCATTGTTCTGAGAAAGGAGACAATGTGTGGAGGCTGGACACCAAGGTTCTCTGGGAAGATGACAGTTTTTTCAGAACTCTTTGGAGGTGTCCTGGGTGATCCTGCTTGGAAACAAGAATAGGGACAAGATGAAAATTGTCTATAACCTTGGGGGTCTGTGAGTCAATCCGGAGGTTGCTACAGCAGAGCCTCCCTCAAGTCAGAAATCATGGTCTCCAACCCTCAAAGCTGATATTGCCTCTGAGCTTCCTTCTTAGCAAAACTTTGCCAGCCAGCTCTGCTTCTTGGCCCCCTGACTGCAGGCTTGGCTCTTCAAAGAAGTGAGAAGCCCTTCCCCTGGCTGAGTTCTCAGGTTCTGGGCCACCCCAGCCAGGCTGGAGCTTCCACTCTGACTGTGGGTGTCTACTGGGTCCCCTTTGTCCCCGACTGTTCCCTGTGTCCCATCTGTTGGGTTGGATGAGATCAGCAGACATCCATCCAGGAACAGGGCGTAATGTTTTTTGTTCCCTGACTTTAAATACTGAGCCCGAAATTTGGTGGTTAAAAGGGAGCCCTTCAAAGAAAGGAGTTTTAATCCTGCTGGGAAAAACAAAACAAAACCAAAAAAAACCAGGAGCTCCTATTACCAGTTCTTTGGGGTCACAGCATGGCCTGGACCCTGCAGGAGGCGCAAGGTAGCTCCTGGGAGAAGAACTGGGTCCCCTTCCTCTGGGAGAGGCTGCTCTAAGGCACAAGAGGCTTACACAGTCCCTGGATAATGGAACATGCTAACGCCTCTTCCAGACCAGGAATATTCTGCATGAACAATGAGTGTACCAACAGATTGGGGTTGCTCCTGTTCCTCCCTCCTCCTTCCTGTAGGCTGGATCCTCCCTAATCCAGGCTCCCTGATACAGTGATGGGGGGTGAGGCGATTGCTGATGAGGGGACCGCCAGCCCCCGCCCCTGTTGTTCCCCCTGAGCCAGGTTGATCCTAAGGGATCTGCAGGATATTCCCCCTTTTTCCTGGGTTCCTCCACTCCTTTCACAATGCTGGCTTCCATTCATAATAACTCGCCTTCATCCCAGGCTTTTGCTTACATTTTCATTGTCTTTCTGGCGGCCTTTCCAGGGAGCTAGTTTAACCTATCTTGAAGATAAGGGAACTTGGGCTCAAAGGGATGAACCGCTTAGTTGAGCTCACGCAGATGAGAATTGGTGATTGTTCAGGCCCTGGAAGGTAGATCTCCTGCTCTAGCTGCAGGACTCTTTCCGGTGGACCAAGTGCTCTGTGTGCACAAAACCCCCCAACAGGCCATGATCGAGAGGGAAAGCCTGACGAGCGTGGGTTACTTGTGTGCTGGGTTAAGTCTTCCTTTGCCCAGCCTGAGGGTCTTTGTTTGTAAACTGGGCCCCTTGCTACACTGCTTGCCTCGCAGGGCCAAGTCAGGCTCCCACATCAGAAGGTGAGTAGCCTCCCTTGCTCCTCCTGGCGCCACCCCTCCCCCCCCCGGACAACTCTGGGACAGAGCTCAGGGTGGAAGGCGACCCCTGCCCTGCCTGAAGTTCTCCCCCTCCCCTGTGCTTGTGTTGCAGCTCTCCAGGGGACCCCTGCCTCCCGTGGCTTCTTCGCAGCCGCCATCCTCTTCCTGTCCCAGTCGCACGTGGCCCGAGCCAGCCCCGGTGCCGAGCAGGCCGCCCTGACCCTGGCCCCCGACTACGAGGGCGTGTGGGCCGACCTGCAGGAGCTGTGGTTCCTGGGCATGCAGGCCTTCACGGGCTGCGTGCCTCTGCTGCCCTGGCTGGCCCCGGCCGCCCTGCGTTCTCGCTGGCCCCAGGAGCTCCTGCAGCTGCTGGGCAGCGTCTCCCCAACCTCCGTCAAACCCGAGATGGTGGCGGCCTACCAGGGGGTCTTGGTGGAGCTGGCCCGAGCCAACCGCCTCTGCCGGGAAGCCATGCGGCTGCAGGCCGGCGAGGAGACTGCCAGCCACTACCGCATGGCGGCCCTGGAACAGTGCCTCTCCGAGCCCTGAGGGGGGCGCTCCCCCGCCACCCCCTCCTGGCCCCTGCCCTGGCCACCCGGAGGGAGGGGAGGAGAGAGGGAGGGAGGAGGCCCTTCCCCAAACCCCCAAGCCCCCAGCTTTCTGGCTTTTCTGTACCCAGCCAGGCCTAGGGCCGGAGCATGGAGCCGGACCCCTGGCGAAAGAGCTACCACCTACTCCCCTCGGGGTGGGAAAGGGCAGCAGACAGCAGTGTCGTGACTTGTGGAGGACTCACGAGCCTTCTTCCCATCAGCCACAGCTTTGAAATCAGTGTTTGTGTCCCTGAGAAGGATGGTGCAGGTGGAGTTCCCCCAGGCCCACGGGAGGGGGTGCTTTTCCCCCAGGAGGTAGGACAGAGGAGGGGAGAAGGGACAGGCAGGCAGGCAGGGGTTGTATGGGCTTCAGTCTCTGCCGGTGGGCCCTGCCGGCCAGGGCATGGGCTTCCCTTGCTGTGACCCCCGGGATCTCCCGGGGGAGAGATGGGATCAATCCTCCCTGACCTTGCTAAGAAGAGAACGACCTTCTCTCTGACCGAGCCCCCTTGGGGACCCAGGGGTCTGCAGGCTCTCGTTCTGATGGTGGGCGATGCTGGGGGAAGACGATGACTTCTTTTTTTCTTCCTGCACCAAGCGTGGGTATCGACCCTTCTAGCCCTGCCTGCTTTCCCCCCTCCTGCCCTCTGGCCCTGCCCTGCTGGAGCTAGGAGCAAGGGGACATCCCTAGATCTGCATGTCTCCCGTCCTTTTCCCCTAGCGACTGGCTCCCTGTTGTTGTGTTGGTGCCTGGCTTCAGCTCCCTGTCCCTGACTTCTCTGCATGGAAACTTGAGCAGCCGTCGGCCCGGCAGGCGCTGCCCACTCCAGGCGTGGGGAGGGGGCGTCCCCGGGACCACTCCTCGCATTCTGTCGATGTGCCGAGCTCACACACTGTACACTTGTGGACATTCAATAAATAGTTATCGGTGATCACGGCGTGCTGGGCGTCTGCTGGTTAATGCCCGCCCCCAGAGGTCCGGGCTCCCCCACGGTGCGCAGGGTTGGGGGGTCCCCGGCCGCCTTCGGAGTGCCAGAGAGAACTGGTATGGAGCAAAGGTGCCAGGGCCGAGGGTTCCCCGTGGTGACCGCCCTCGGAGAAGCTTCCCTTGACCTCCTGCAATCTTGGTCTGTGGACACTGCCATTTACTGCCTTGGGGGACAGACCCCCGTGCCCTGAGGGAAGCTAGGGGAGAGAGCCAAAAGGCACGTGGAGTTACTCTGTAGGAAGCCATGTTCCGGCTTCCAGGACGGCCCTCCCGCTCCAGCCCAGGGCCGTGTCCCTGGGACCCTGCCCCAGTTGGGCTGCTGTTGTGAGATGTGTCCACCAGATGTCACTGCGAGATCTCTTAGTCTTCCCTCTCCAGCCTCCCCCATCCCCCCTTCCCTTCTAATTCAGGCTCAGACTTGGACACGGAGGGAGCAAATGTCCGGGAGACCCAGGGCCTGGAAGCCCGCCTGGACTTTCAGCTTTCCAAGGAAAGCCCAAGTCGTTTGGGGCTTCGGCGATGAGAAGGCACCGAGTGGCTGTCCCCAGGCGGAGTGGGGGCACGGGGCCTGGCGCCTGGTCTCCCCCCCTCCCTCCCAGGCCCCTGGAAGTGCGGGTTCCCCAGCCCAGGGGGAGCTCACCGCTCTCTGCAAAACAGGGGTTATAATGGCCCCTATTTCAAAGGGTCTATGAGGAGCCTTAGTTTCTACATTACTCATTCATTCAAGAATTTGTATTGGCTCCTGCTCTGTGGCTACCCCCAAAGAAGAGACAAAGATCCACTCACTGCCCGGAGCCGGAGAAACAAGACACATACAGCAAAGAGCCGTTGTCTCATAGTGGGAAAAGCACTGAATTCGAATCCTGGATCTGCCATTTACTGGCTGGGATGTGACCCGAGTTCCCTATGAATTCTGGGCCTGTTTTCTCTAGGAAAGAAGATTGGGCTCAACAGGGAAATAAGGGGGAGGAAGCGCTAGATTTCAGTTGGAGGTCCCAGCCCCAAATCCCGGGTAGGCTACTTAGTACCTGACATTTCCCGCCTCCCTGCACGTTGGCTTCTTCCTGTGTAAGAGAGAGAGACCTCTCAGGCAGCTCCTTTCCTCTCTAAGGACTGCCCCAGGCTTGGAAGCCCCCTGTCCCTATGGTCAGCCTCGTGCTAAGTGGTGCAGTGCCGACATACAGAGAGGAGTTGTTGCTGGAGCCCCGAGTTGTGAGGGGAAGAACTTGTGGGAGGAGGAAGTCACGGGAGGGGAAGTGGGGGTTCGAGGGCCTTGAATGCCAGGCCGAATCTGAGCTCCCTCTTTCATCTCTTCCCCATCTATCCCTGAACGGGGAACCCCCAGTTTTACAGAAAGAAGGAAAGCCTCCTCCCGTCCCAACTTATCTCTGCAGGGGAGAGAGTGTCGATCTTTCTCCAGGGAGCATGTGTGGCTCGGGGGAAGCCCGTGGGAGCTGCAGGGAATTCTCTCCCCCAGTAGGGCTCAGTTAGACCCTGCCCTGCTTCTGAAGTCTGCCTCCAGAAGAGCACACGGGGCAAGTGTCCCATCACCTCCGGAGGGAGGCTTCCCTAAGTAGCTGGCTGGGAGTTCAAGGAGGCAGACTTGGCCAGTGTGGACCATGCCTCAGCTTGTAACAAGGCTAGATCTGAAGTCAGAGGACCCGAGTTCAAGCGCAGCCTGTCTCTTACGATTTATATCGCTTTCAGTAAATCCCTAAACTTCCCAAATCCTGTTTCCTCATCTGTAAAAGGAGGGCCGAGGATTGTCTGGTCTCTGGGGAATCCTGTAATCCTAGGAGATGGTAGGAGTGCAAGGCCCAGAGTCAGGAAGACCCGAACGAAAACTGGCCTCGGCCATTTACTAGCCGGCTGTGTGACCCCGGACAGCTTACTTAACCCTGCTTGCCTCAGTTTCCTCATCTGCCAAACGAATTGGAGAAGGGAACGGCAAACCGCCTCTGTCTTTGCCAAGAAAACTCCAAATGCATCTCCAAGAGTCGGACGCGATGAACCGGCTCACAAGACCCCGAGAGGCACTTGTCTGGGCTCTCCGCCAGGGGGCCTTCTGAGTCGCCCGGGGCCTCCGGGCCGCCAGGCTCCTTCCCTTCCTCGGCCCGAGCTCCCGGGAGCCGGGATCAGCAGCCTCCAGGCCGGCCATGGCGGAGCAGCTGTCCCTTCTGTGACATTTTTCTAATCTACAAGCACTTACTGAAGACCGAGGAGACAGAGAGATACAGACAAAAAGGACAAGTCACTAAGGGACCAACATTTAGGAAGGATCTGCCCGGATAGCACACAGACGAGTTAGCAGGGACCCTCGGGACTTGGGAAGTGGTTTAGGAAAGGAAAGGGGAAACCAACCTGGGGAGCCATGGCCCATGGATGGGAACGCTCTTCCTGTCTTGAGCTCCTGCTATTTTCTCTCAAGAACGGGCGGCAAAGGAAAAAGGGTGGCCAAGAGCCGCAGGAAGCTCTAGATTCAAATCCAGGCTCGGGTACTTAATCTGGTTAAGTCACGGAGGGATTTAATTTGCTGGTCTGAGAAATGCAGGAGCTGGAATCAATGACCTCAGCTTAAAATCCCTGATCCCGTCACCAAATGAAAATTTCCCTTCTGTCCCTCTCGTTTCCTCCCTACCATCCCTTGCCCAAGCTACAAGTTCCACTGGCCCTGGTCGGGGCATCTTTTGATGAACAGAACGGAGAACCCTGGGATTTTGAAGCGGTGAAAAATGAAGGGAGAGTGAGTAGGGAATCCAACAATGGATGAATGGAGATGCAAGCCCACTTTGGAGGCAGTCAGACGGCCCCAAGGATAACGAGCTGGATTTGGAGACGGGAAGATCTGAGACACTTACTAGCTGAGGTATCCTGGACGAGTCATAATCTCTGCTTTAATCCAATGGAGAGGGAAAAGACAAACCACTCCAGTGGTATCTTTGCCAGGAAAACTCCACAATGGGGTCACGAAGAATCAGATATGACTGAATATGAGCAAAGGTACTAGCATACCAAAATATACACCTGCATCCTCACCACTGTATGCAGGGGGTTCCCTGAGCAATTTGAGGAACTATTTCTGCCTCAACGTGAAGTACCTCGCTTGGGGGCAACTGACTCTCCCTTCTGAAAGTGTGGGACATATTCATGGAGGAGACTAAGAGGATTAAGGACATCTCCTGGGATGTGGTGGATCCATTTATAGACTCAGGCTGGAGTCCCTGCTTTGTGCTGATCACATAATAAAGGGGGTCCTTTGTGGAGTTGGCCCTTCCTCTTTCCCTTTTAAAATAAACAAACAAACAAAAAGGCGCTTGAATTAAAAACAAAACAAAACTCCCAGCGAGTATGTCACTGCAGCCCAGGGCATGCCTATTACACATATAACAGAGAGAGATGAACATAAACACAACTTCACACAAACACATATGCTCCCACTCCTACATCATTTCTCACACACAGACGCACATGATTACTCAGGACCGGCGCTTCTGATCTATAGATTCCTGGGGGGATGGAGTGGGGGGTGGAGAGCAGGGAGAATTGCAAAGAGAAGAGAACTTTTTTTCCCCCCCCTCTGGCCCCCTTCATTTCAGCCCGCTGTCGGATACTACAAATTCTCACAAATAATAAGATCAGGCTTTGGGCTGGCTACCTTGGGTTTGCATTGGGAGAGCCCAACTCACTCCTGGTTCACTCCTTTAGCAGTGTCTGGCACTTAATAGTTAGCAATTAATAAATGCTTGTGTCTTTCCCTCCTGGCTTGCTGCTGCCAGCCCCACCCTGCCCTAAGTCCCAGGGAGAATATGAAAGGGACCTCCTTTCTGACAAGCAAAGAGAAACTTGTTAGATGTAGGCTTTGGAGAGGGCTTTGAGAGAATATGGTTGGGACAAACTGCGTCTCCATGAACATAAAGGGTACTTAATAAATGATGGCTGGGTTACTTTGGTTCTCACCCCTTTATTTCTCTTTTTTGTCCTCTTTCTGGCCTTTCTTTTCTCTTCTCTTTATGCATCTCCCTAACCCCTTTTCTCTTCTGTTTCCCTCCTTTCTTCTTTAATTGCTTCCCTGTCTCCTCTCCCCTACTTTTTTTTAACCTTTCTTCCTGATCATGTTGCTTCCCTCCTCTCCTTCCTTTTAGTTCCTCTTCTATCGCCCCTCCCTTTTCCCTTCCCTCTCTTCTTCCTTGTCTTTTTTCCTCTTCTACTCCCTTCCCTCTCTTCTTTCCTCCTCTTTGTTTTCTTTCATTATAGCTTTCCATTTTCTTTCGCTTCCTCTTCCTTGATTTCTTGTTTTCCCCCGACCCCTAGATTTTCGGGGACTCCTGTTCAGCCCATTGAGAGAAGAGGTGTGCATATGAGGAATAAGGGATTAGCTATGAGGGAGAGGGAGAGGTGCAGTGGGGAAGACGGGAACAATCCTGCAACTGTCACAGAGATGCACCTTTGTGTCAGAGCCATAAATACAATCACACACACCATACCGCCCCTGTGTCACAACCATATATAGACACACAGAAACGTGTATATAATGTACATATATATAACATACACTCATACTTATGGACATACATACTCCTGTAGGTCAGACTTATACACAATTGAGAATACAAGGCTCCCAGACCCCAAACCCTCCTGTGTTACCATCACATCCAATGGGACACCCACCCTCACTATAACATAAACTTTCTCACCTTGGCCAGTGCTCTCCGGCTCAGGCTCCCCCGACAATCTTCAGGGCACCACAAGCCTCCCTGAGGTGGGAAGGTGGGAGACAAGAGCGAAGTTCAGGTCGGCCCAAGTTTAACGGGGAATTGGGCCAGGTAGGGCCAGGTAGAAGCCTTTTACGGCAGAGCCAGAAAACAGACCCCTCTCCCCTTCCCAGAGCAGCAGCACCGCTTCAGGCACTTTTCCCCGAATTCTTTACTTGCCTGGTCCTCCCTTCCCCATTTCAGTTTGCCCATATATGCCAGCAGCCCTGCCTTACTTAGTCTTTCTCCTGGCCTTTTACTGGGCCCTTTCAGACCTCCAGGATGTGGCGGGGTAAGCTCCAGGATGGGTGGGTAAGCCAGTGCAGCCGCCCTGTTCTCAGGGCCGCTGTTCTTTGGGTGCGAGGTGGAGGACGCGGGGAGCCGAGAAGTCCAAGAGAGGAGGGAAAGGAGCCAGACCCAGGAGGAAGCTGCGGAGCGGGGACCCAGGCGTCAATATTACGGAGAGGTCCTGAAGATCTGTTTGGTGTAGACTATCCTGAGTTGGCACAGGCTCTGGTGCCACCCTTTAGAAACCAGGTAGAATTTCCTCTCCCCTGACAAAGACCCCTCTACACTTTCCCTCCTCTCCTCCCCACCCCCACCTCCTTGGGGACACTGAGAAGGCCTAAGCTAAAGCCCCCGGACTGTCTCTTTAATGCGCGCCCCCGGCGCCCCCCTGCGCGCTCCCGCCCATATAACTGAAGCGCATGGAGCTGGTCTGGGCTCAGAAGGAGAAGGGTTGGGAGATAGGAACGAGCTAAAACACTTTTCCAACTGGAAACCTCCTCCTCCTCCTCTTCCTCTTCCTCCTCCTCCTCCTCTCCCTCCCTCCCTGTTCAGACCATCCCTAATCAGCCCCCTTGTGGTCCCCCTGCCCAAGTCCTTACTCTCACTCCCCCGCCTGCTGCCTCCCCCTCCCCCCGCGCCCCATGGCTCTTAGCGGGGGCTCTGGACATTGAGGATCCCGCTCCTAGGGGCTGCCCCCCGCGTCCACCCCTGGCTGGCCGCGCAGACTCCGGAGCTCCAGGACTCGGCATTGAAGCGTCCTCAGTTTGTCTGTCAAGCAGTCTGTCTGTCAGTCCCTTCCGCGAGGCCCCGCTGTCCCTCGGGCCGCCGCCTCCAGCCCTCCCGCACCCATGCTGGTTCATACTTATTCCGCGATGGTGAGTCCTGCAGGGGGTGAGGGTGGGGGTGGGAGGCAGTGAAAACATCAGGATCTGTGAACTGGACCTGGGGGTCTAGGGCGGAGATAGCCCAGGGCCACAGCTCAGCCCGGGACAGTATTGACACTCCCATACAACTCGTACTCCTTGCCTTCTCCCCTCGACAAAAACGAAATCTCGGCGGGGGAAGTGCGGGGCTTCTACAGTCCCCAAAGGTGGGGTACAGGCTGATTGCCCTCTCCGACTGCAGGCTAGGAAGGACTGGGAAACTCTCAGGAGATTCGGGATGGGGTCTTTGAGACAAACGCTTGGAGATTGGCCCCTGGGTTTGGAAAAAAAAGACTAGCGCTGGATCCCCGGGGAGAAAAAAGTGGGGGAAGGAAAGAAAGGAAGAGTGAAGAGTTACAAGTTGGGGTGGGACATCTCACCTCCGTTATTCCACTTTTTCACCTACCCTATACTATTCTGGGACCCTGGAGGCACAGTACCCCGGAGGGCCCCTAGGGCAGCGGGGAAAGAAGAGTTTGTATTTATTGAGGGTGGGGGGGGAGGCAGGAATTGAATATTGTTGTTTCGATTTGTTTAATCCTTTTTGTCTTTCATGTTTAACTAAATTGATGTTCGATTATTCGATTTGGGTAAATTCTAGACCTTCGTTCCGGTTAATTTCCTACTTTCCCCCCGGGGTCTTTTTTGACTTCTTGTTTCTGGGTCTCCCTATGACTAATTCCAGGTTTAGATTGGGCCCGGGACTGAGGGCAGAGGTAGACCTGGGTTGGGACCCCTACTTGTTTGAGACTAGCTCCTCTGTACGTCCCCTCGTCTGTCCAACTCTCTGTCTTCTCTCTCGCTTACGCAGGACCGTCCGGATGGGCTGAACGGCGCGGCTGGCGGAGGGCGCCTATCGCAGCTCTCCTCCCTCAGCCAGGCGGCCTTCTCGGCGGCGGCGGCGCCTCCTCTTTGCCACACGCCTGCCTCGGACTTCCAGCCGCCCTACTTTCCGCCACCCTACCCGCAGCCGCCTCTGCCCTACGGTCAAACGCAGGAGACGGCTTTCCCTCACCTAGGCGAACCCTACAGCGGCCTTGGGACGCTCCACCAGCACCCACACCCGCACCAGCACCAGCAGCCGGCGTGGCCTTCTCCCCGCGGCGGCCGTCAGGACGAGCAGGGCCTCTTGGCTCAGACTCATCGAGCCCTGGGCCTGGACCCTCGCCGGGATTACCCGGGAGTTCCCCGCCTCCTGCATGGCCTGGCGGACGGAGCGCACGGTCTGGCGGACGGGCCGCTTGGCCTGCACGGCCTGGCCGCACATCACGGCTTGGAGGATCTCCAGGTGAGGTCCCAAAGGGACCCAGTGGGTCGGGAAGGAACCTGGGGGACTCCCTCCCGGGCGGGGGAAAGGCTAGGATGAAAACTGAGTGGTACCGAGAGAAAGGCCCAGAGGGAATATGACCGGACAGGGAAAGACCCAGCAAGCACCCGGACGGAGGAGAGAAACAAATAAGGATGACACCTGGGAAAGACAGAGAGAAAGCAGGAATCATCCCTAAGGGACTCAGTATGGGGGTGGGGGTGGGGAGTCCTGGCTAGGACAGGCCCGGGAAAGATGCTCGGCAGGTTCTGGGAGAACTGGAGAAAGCTCACTGGGGAAAAATGACGGGCAGGGAACGAGATGGGAATAGAAAAGGCCCCGCGACGCTGATCTGGGGCAAGGCCCGTAGGAGACCTGGACGTAAAGTTATAGCGTTGGGTACTAGAACGGGAGCCGGAGACACGCGGGCAAGGTAGGACAGGGACTGGGAGCAAAATAAGAACCGTCAGGCTCCAGCCGAGGCCTCTCCTGAGAGAGCTCCAGACCAAGACTGAAAAGTTTCTCCGGGAACTTTTTGTGGATCCCGGGTTTGAGGACCTCCAATCCTCTCCCTCTCCCTCGAGCCTCGCTCCCAGACCGTTCTGAGTTAATGATCTTCCCGCGGCTGCCCAGCCGGAACGGGAGCAGCAGGAAAAGTCTCAGCCCGGGGGGGAATATCGCGTGCGGACCACGCAGCTGGGGGCCAGAGCCGGGGAGCCAACCTTAGCCCGATTGCTCAGCTCCTCAGGGAAACCTACACTTGGTCAAGTATCAGAATCCCCCTAGTCCCCGGCGGGCAAATTATCTGAACTCCAAGTCAGGGTTTTAAATATTTCTCTTTTTATTTACCTTCTCAGTCCTTCAGGCCAAGGTTACCAAAATTGGCCGACCTTTCCTCCACCTCTAGCCCTTCCAGTATTCCCCCCATCTGGCACCTTTTCCGGCTCAACCCGATCCTCCTTTGCTTAGAAATCTAGTCCTCCCCACTGCCTCCCCAAACAAGCGAGCCGGCTCACCCTTCCAGCTCCCCAGCCAGCTGCAGCCCCGGACCGCGGGCTTCCTACTCAGCTCTCAGCGCTCTCTCATTTTGCTACCCTCTCCCCGACTCGGCATTCTCTCTACCACTCCGCTCCAACTCCTTTCTACTTGGTCCCGCAATCTGGTCTACTTTTCAAATCTATTCTTCCTGCTCCGAGTTCCGTTCTTCAACTTGTTCTTTAATCCTTGACTCACACACACCTTTTCTCCTTTTTCTCTGTTCCACGGTCTCAGCAGCTGGTGTCTTTCCCGGTTTCCTTTGAGGGGCACTCTTTGGGTCTGATTAATCCACTGCCCTTCACTCTACCATCTCTCTGGCCTCTTTGGGCTGGAGAATATGTTTCTCTCCCCTTTAATATGTTTTTCCTCCTGGCCAATCTGGGCTCTCTCCTGACCTTGTTTTCTTCCACCCAAGCACCGGTTGGGGTTGATATGGTGGAGTTTGGAGGGACTGGGTGATACCAACCAGGCCTGGCCCCTTCCCCACCTGGGTTCTTTCCTCCCGCACCAGGCCGTGGACGACACTGGGATGAACCTCCTGGATCAGTCCGTGATCAAGAAAGGTAGGGAATCAGCCCAGAGACGGGGTTAAACAGGGGAGGCCGGTGCCTGGGGCACCTAGTTTATAGGCAGAAAGCCCCAATACCAGCTGGGACTCGGGACCAGCCTTCTGGAGAAATAACCTAGAGCTGTCCAGTGCTCTGGCCAGTGCTGGGTTCCTCCCTCAGAGCTGAAGTCAGGGATGGAAGCTTCTGTTCGTAGCAACCGGGTTACCTCCCCAACTCAAGTAAACTGCTTACATCCAGGCCCCATCCTCCTATATGCCCCTCCCCCTTCTTGGCCCTGTTCCAAGGCACTTAAATTCCCAATGGATCCCTATTATATTGGAGGGAAGAATTATAAAGGGGGCTGTGGTCTAGAGGCTTGGTTCAAGGGGCTTTACAGGTAAAGTACCTTATAAGGAGGGGTTTGCCAGAAGAAACTCTGTAAGAAATATTACCGTCAGGTTCTCTATAAAAGGTTGGGGGGCAGCATGCACTGGGTGCTGGAAGTAGGATGCTGGCCTAAGTCTGGCTGAAACTGAAGGCTGGGCCCTAGGGGGCCTGCTCCACTCTCCCTGGGGTTGCTGGGTGGGGCTGCATTGATTTTCTGTCTCTGGAATTAATTTGCAGAACTAGTTAAGTCACTTCCCAGTTTCCTCAGGGGATGGGGGTGGGATTCCCAGCAGATTTCAGAGTTGTAAAGGAGGGTCACAGGGGCTCCCCCACAAGACAGAGAAGGCCATTCTTCATCCCCCGGTGACCAATAGCTTTTCAATTTGGGCTAAATTTGAGAGTGTGTGTGTGTGTGTGTGTGTGTGTGTGTGTGTGTGTATATGTGTGTGTGTGTGTGTGTGTGTGTGTGTGTGTGTGTGTGTTTGTCTGGGAGAGTCTAGAGTGAGACTGTGACAGCAGTTACAGATCAAGGAGGTAAAGGGGGTATGGGTGCCCCAAGCCAGATCAGGCAGGGAGGGACCACAGAAGAGAGAGGGTTAGAGTGATGGAAGAGAATGATTTGGGGAGAAGAGAAAAGCAGAAAAGTGTTGTCATTAATGTGGTGGTTAATGGCAACATAGGAGGAGAAAGGAAAAGGGAGTGAGAGTGAGTGGGTAGAGAAGGGGGGTGTAGAAAGGAGTCTACAGGGACTCTGCAAGGAGAAGAAAAATGGGAGATGCTTAGGAGAAAGGAGAGAAGGAAAGTATCAGAACACTGGGGAGAAGGAGGAAATACTAAATTACAAAGAAAAATGCAATTTAGGAAGAAGAGTGTTTTGCCTAAAGTGGAATGAATAGGAAGGAAGGTGAGGGAGATTGGGACTTACATTTTCCTTTCCCTGTCCTGACAGACAGTATATAGTTTAGGGGGAAGCCATTGCTCCTCCCTTCTTCCTACCTTCCCTCCCTTTCTCCCAGAGGAATGGACTCTATTTGTTTTTCAAATCCAGAATTCCCAGTTGGATTTGCCCTTCACTTGTTCTCTCTGGCATAGAAGAGAGAGTGGGTTACACCTGAATCTGTTCCAGATGATGGAACCAATCCCCTCTTTCAGGCTCCCTCTGAAGGTGGGAAATTCTGGGCTTGGATGAAACTAAGTAGAGTCAGGCCCTGAGGAGATGAGAGGGGGTTGGGAAGGGAAGTTGGGGATAGGGAGCTTTGGGTTCATTGACTGACTGGAAAGACAGGAAAGAAACCAGATCCCTGAAAGATTTCTTCTGCAACAATATGAGTGTCCTAGGGGCACAGGACCTGGCTGGGGACAGAAGGAATTGGGGAAGGTTTCTGTTCTGTTGTTAATAGGAACAATCCTTTACAATGTAAAAATACTTTGGTGACATGTTAATGTAAGGATGGTGTTATATGTTGTTGTTGTTTTGTTTTGTTTTTGTTTTGTTTTTTAAGGGAGAATTCTCATCTTAACATCTTTTTGTGGCTCCTGGTCAGTCACTTGCCAAGAGCTGGGAATCATCAGCTCAAGGGTTTGACCTAAGAAAAGTCTCAAATTCCCTACTCTCCCTTTAGAGTCCAGGGAATTTGGGGAAAGCATAGGATGATCTCAAATATCCTGGTCAGAGCCCCTTCTCAAGGCTATCTGGGAGGGAATGGTCTGTCCTCCTTAAAATAGGAAAAGAATAGATGATGGAGTCTACAAACCTATTAAAGGGATTATTCCCTTCCCCCAAAACAAACTCATACAGTATATTCCCATGCACATGCATCAGGAAAGCTGAACAAAATGACAGAGAGCCCTTGAGAACCAATTTCCTATTCTACCAAAGGCCAGGTTCTGGGTCTCCCAAGGATTTGCTGATTCTTTTTGGTACGGTCTTTGGTGATGGGGGAGGGGAGTAGCTGGATTTCCCTCTTTGTGAGAGGGGAAAAGATTTTTATCAGACTTAACATCTGAAGACTGATTCCTGGCCTGGAATCTCTGGGAAGAGTCCCACCAGCCTTGGAGAGAGGCTCCAGTATAATCTTTTATTTCTAGCCCACTATCTGGGCACCTTGGGCAGAAGGGGAAAGTTAAGAAAACTGGCAGAAAAGAGAAGTCAGGAAGCAAGGAAAGAAGACCACTTAATTCTTCCTATAAACTAGTAAGATTGGCAAATAGAGTAGGCTGTTTGGGAGATTTGGAACTGGGTCCCTGTTGTATATTTTCATATTGGGTGCCCACCTCTAGAATGTTTCTGTATTAATTAGGAGCTTATCTCCGAGAATTTCCTTGGCCTGTTTTCTGGGAAAGACACAAATGTCAGTGAGTGACTGACCAGTGATTGGGTCAATGTATGCTAATTTTGGGGTGTCTATCAGGTTGCCTTAGGATCTGTTTGTGTATAGAAAAACACTGATAGACACAGCTCTTCATATGTCTTTATGTGGCTTGCAAGGTTGGACAGCAGCGCCAAGGTTATATGAGCTCTAAATTCTAAAGTCTGTTGAGTCTCTCTCTCTAAAGGACCCTATGGAGTCTTTGCATTTTAAAGCATGAAATAAGCTTTCCCCTCCTCTTCAGCAAATAGCACTTACAGAGACACATATACACCCCAATCCACAAGCACACAGACTCTACTACATTAGTACTCGCACACACCTGCCCACTTTCAGTTCTAGCCTCGGGGCTCAGACTCCTGCTGTTTCAGAGGCCTCCGCTGAGAGTCCGTAAGGAAAGGGGCGTCTCTGAAAGTATGGGCAAGGGGCCAGGGCATGTGGCAGGCCGGGAGCAAACAGCTGGCCAGGGTGAGAGGCTTGGGTGCGTTGGGAGTTGGGGAGCAATGAGGGAAGAAAAAGGGAATAGAACTCCCAGTGAAGACAGGCAGGGATTCAGACTCAGGTCTTTTTTCTTTACTCATTGATCAATCAATAAACATTTACAAAGTGCCTACTATGTGTCAGGCACCATGCTAAGCGTCCAGTTATAGCCTTTCATAGATAGCTGTAGTTTGGAGCACTGACACACAGGCAGGCAGGTGGGCAGAGAAGCTAAAGCAAGCGCTGAGTCCTTCCCTTCATCCTAAATTGTCCCAGAAATGAATGAAACCCTCCCTGGAGGCCAAGAGAGCCTTTCTGTTCTCCCCAGCCTCTATTTCTGGCGCCTCTTCCTGGGCCCTGGCTTCTAAGAGTTCTCCCCACTAAATGCCAGCACTTGGTGCCTCTCCTGCCTCCCTCTTTCTGTTGCCCTAATACCGTTCCCTCTTTCAGCATCCAACTTTCATCCCTGCTCTCTTCGATTGAGGCTCCTGCTCCCTATTTTCATCCTTGTTCTTGGGCCTTTCTCAAGCTCTCATATTTCTGCTCCCTCAGACTCCCTGATCCTATGAGCTATTTTCTGCCCCTTCTCCAGGTTCCCAAGCCCGCCTTTCATTGCCTTCCATTTCTGGCTCCTATTCCTCTCTGTACCACCTCCACTCCGCAAGCTCAACTGGTCCAGAGCAGAGACTCCCCCTTCTCCCTTGGGGGGTTGGCAAAAGATCACTCAGAGCTTTCCCTCATCCCAGCTTCTCCCCAGGGCTGACACCGCCTCTCACCTGGAAAGAAACATTTGTGAAGCTAGCTTTGGGTAGGAGAGAGGGAGAGAGGTGGAGACTATTCTTTACACCCTAGTCATAGTGGACTAAGACTTAACCAGCACTCTTTTCTCGAAACCCTACCCACCCTCTCCCCTCACTGCCCATCGCCCAGCTCCCAAAGTTCCCTCTTCCTCTTTGACTGCCAGGTCTTCAGGCTTCCACTAATTTAACAGTTGCACTCAGCTTGTACTCTGGTGGGCTCTTAAGCCCTAACCTCCTTTGAATCTTGTCCAGGCTCCTTTCTCCACGAGTCTCTTGTAGGATCTCCTGGATACTTTCCCCCTCTCTCCCTCTTTTTTCCTTTTTGGTTTGGAGTAGGGAAATGGGAGGGAAGGCAAGGGAGAGCGGGAGGGAAGTGGGACGGCAGGGAGAGAGTGGAAATAGCCCAATTCAGAAGGACCTACCCAATCCATCTCCGCCCACAGATATTCACACACATGCTTGACACTCCTTCATAAAAGCATTGCATTATATTTCCGTAAGTGCTTTCAAGTTTACAAAGAGTGTATTATTGTCCCCATTTTACAGATGAGGAAATTGTAATTTAGAGAGATTTAGTGACTTGCTCACAATCAAATGAAGTTACAGATTAAGGCTGGAAGGAACGTTAGGCTTCGAGGAGCCCAGAACCATCACTTTGCGAGGACCAGCCTAGCTCAAAGACGTATAGTGACGGAGCTCAGAGGGCTAGGTCTTCGGACTCCGAAACCACAGCTTTCTGCTACCCCACAGACTGTACTGCTGGTCAGTAGAGGAGGCAGAATTCGCACTCCGGCCGCCTGATTCTCGGTCTGGTGCTTTGTTCCTGATGACTTCACGCTGCCTCCACGAAAAGTGACCAGGCTATAGGATCAGAGGCATATGCGGTATGTGGGGGTGGAGAGGGAAGGGGAGTCATCTTCCAGGAGGGGTGCAGCCCAGTGACCTCAGCGTCGCCCCACCCCCACCCCCTAGCCACCAGCAAGCGCGTAATCCGAGTCTTGTGGCGCTGGGTCAGTCCTGTCACCTTGAGAGTAGCTTTTCGGCTGAGCGGGTCGCGCGGGGGGCGGGAGTGGGGAGGGATGGGGGGGGGAAGAGGTGAGTGACTTAAACCGGGGTCTCGTGCAGGCAGAAAGCCCTGAGGGTTGGGGTGGAGGCGGGGTGGGAGGAAGCGGTTCTGGCTGAGAAACTGGGGAATTTCTCTTTCCCTGCCTCTTAGGATGAGAAATGGCATGAGGGGGAGTTGTTGGGCTTGAGCCCTTTCCAGGCCAGGTGGAACAGGCTCTGGCCCTTTTCTCGAGGGACTCTGCCTCCTCCCCATAAAAGAGCAGGGGATGGGGGAAGGGTCGAGCGCTGCGGGGTGAGTTAGTGAACAGACTGAATGTAAATGTGTGTTATGTCTAAGTCCCTCTATGAGTCTATGTGGATATATATATATATATATATATATATATATATATATATATATGTTATATGTTATATATATGTTAATGTGTGAACGTGTGATTGCGTATATATGTGTGGGACTAATTAGGTGTGTGATTGAACACGTGTGAGTAGCCCCTAAAAATCAGTTTCCGTATGTGTTCCCTGCCCCGACCTTCCTCTCTTTATGGGGCTACATTGAGATGTTCTCTTTCCTACATTTTTCTCTATGCTTCAACTCATCAGGGACTATGATGGAGGAAATTTCAGGAGGGGGGTGGGGGAGAGGGGAGGCACTTGGCTCTGGGTTTGAGAAGTGCTGGAAAGGTTCGTGGAAAACTTTTAACTACCAGCATAAGATGCTTGCGTCTTGTCTTATGTCCTATCAGATTTTTAGCAAAGTGCTTGGTGCTTCAGGGAGAGTGTTTTGACAGGCGTGTGAAAGGACATGATTTGAAAGGAGACACAAAAGTGTAGTAGAGTGTTCTACTTGGAGCCAAGAAGATCTGGGTTTTCTCATTTGAAAATGTGAATACCTGTCTCACAGGTTGATTGTGAGGCTTAAATGATATCCTTTAAGTAAGGCATTTTTAAAAACAAATTCTTATTATTTTTAAGAAAGGACAAACTAGAAACAAGAAAATTAGTAGGTTAGTTTAGTAGGCTAAGAGACATGATAAGGCCCTAGATAAGCATATTAAATCATATGTTAAAGATGTGCAGACAGAATCACTAAAAAATTATTTGATATCAGGGGGTGAGGAAGAGGAAGAAGTCAAGGTTAATTCTGAGGTCATGAACCAGAATCACCTGAAGGATAATTGTAGACTTCATGGTAATGGGAAGTTGGGAAGAATTTTTGATGGCAATGAATTTTATTTTGGTAAGTTGAGGTGGAAATTCCTACAGAATCTACAGGAAACATCTAGTGGGCAATTGATATCTATGATTAGAGTTCAAAGGAGAGATAGAGGCTGAATATCTAGATTCTGGAGTCATCCATGTAACAACAACTAGTATTTGTATAGCATTTTAAGGATTGCAACACAGAGATATAGGTAGACTTAAAATAGGCATAAAAGAGTTAAAACATAATCCGAGGAAAAGGCATTGGTTGCTGGGGATATCCTGAAAGGCTTCATGTAGAAATTCCACACAGCTTTCAAAACAATCTTCTTGAGGTACCTTGTCACTGCCCTACTTAGGAGATGAGCCTTGAAGCAAAGTCAGAGTCAGAGGTGAGGAGATAGAACATTTCAGCCATGGGAAACAGCCAGTGGAGAGACCTGAAGATAAGACAGAGCAGAGTTTATATTTCATGATAGAAGTAGTCCTTCTTTCCTCATCCTTTGTACACAAAGAGAACCCAAATGACATCAAGCTGGGGAGGTAAATGTAGAATGTATCCAACTTCGACTGATCAGACTAATGCAGGCTTAGCTCTACCACAGCTTGGACACAAATAGTCCATTTGGGACTATTTGGAGTGCAAATGTCTAAATTTGCATATTTCTTTTGAACTACTGAAATTCTGATTTGCTTCTAAAGCACTACACCATTTTTGATATAAGCATGTCAGGGTGCCGGTGTCTCCCTTGTCTCATAATGGAGTCCAGTCTCGAAGAGATCTTGGGAGTGTCCTTGCATTTATTCTTCTGATCTCTGTATGAGTGCTTGCCTTACATGAGTACTTGGTAGAACACTCTTTTAGACAAATGTAGACTTGGCATTTGAATAATTTTGCCAGCCCATTTTGCTCTTTGTGGTGGAATTTAAATGCTCAATATTTAGCTCTAGAAAGGTCCTCAGTGTCTGGTACCTTATCTTGCCAGATAATCTTCAGAATCCTCCTAAGACAATTTTCTGAACAGTTAATGAGTAATTGGAAACCACTAGAGTTTGTTGAAGAGGGGGGTGATGAGATTTGCAAAAAATAAAATCAATAAACATTTATTAAGTGCCTTCTATGTGTCAGGCAAAGATAGTATACAAAAGATAGGCAAAAAGACAGTTTCTACCCTCAAAGAGCTTACAATAACAGGGAAGCATCCAAAATAAAGCTGAAAGTGTGGGGTGGGACATGATGAAGAAGTCAAAGAAGTTCAAAATTAAGTATCTAGGTGGGAAATGAAGAGATAATCAGTCCTGCCTGGAATCACTCTTCAATCAAAAGGGTGGAGGGTATTGATAAGGTGTGAGTACATAGGCTGATTGGATCTTAAAGGATGATAAGATTTCCGAAAAGATTTTGGGGAGACTTGTGGAGAAGAAAGTCCATAATGCATGCAGTCAGGTAGAAAAGGAGGAAGTGATCAGATGTGAGCTCCTCATGCTTAAGAGAATGAAGAAAAGAAGGCCAGGACCAGAGCTCTAGAGAAGACCCAGAGTAAGGGATGAGGAAATAGAAAAGATCCTATATAGTAGACAGAAAAGGAGGAACCAATCAATCAGGATGAGATGAAGATGAGAACAGTATCTTAAGAAGTTCGAGGACATAATATCCAGGAGAAGGATGTGGTTCATAGTAACAAAAGCCTCTGAGGGAGAGAAAAACATGGACTGAGGAAAAGTTGTTGAATTAAGCACTTAAGAGATCATCAGGGAAATGGAAGCAGAGCGTAAGGATGATTCTGGGAGTTTGATAGTGAAAAGGAGGAGTTAGCTTGAGGGATGGCAGCTTGAAAAGATCATAGGATGAGAAAGGTTTTTAAGGATGGGAGTGAGGGGAAACCTGATCATATTTGGGGGCATTAGGTAAGGGAATAAATAATGAATGGGGTAAGCTTGTGGAGGAGATAGGAGAGAATGCTATGGAGGACGTGGATTAGAGAGAAGGTTGGCTTTGGGAAGTAGAAGGGCCAGTTCTTCCTTAGAGAAAGACTGCTAGGTAAATAGAGGTGGATGAGTACTAGAAGAGAATAAGATGTTGAAGCATAGTTAGAAAGAAAGAGATCTAACCAATGACCTTTATTTTCTCAGTGAAATAGATTATCAGCTGAGAGAGGATTAATGAGTAGTCATTGGGGGCTTGAGAAAAGATTCAGAATAGCTATGGAGAGCAATGAGATGGATGGTCAATCAAAATAAGTTTTGTCTTGTAACAGCAAAAGGTTTAGTTGAGATTAGGTAACAAGAATTTGTAATGGATGAATTTAATATAATAATATAACTTTTTCACATTGGGTTGTAGCTCTGCAGTTCAAGTGGAAAAAGCAAGTGGTGGTGGTGTGGGTGTGGGGGAGTGAGATTCATAGCTAAAGACTGGAAGGACATAGGAGTCAAGAGATGGAGGACAGAATATAAAACTTAGAAAGTTCAAAATGCAATAGGGCAGGTATGCTGGACTAGGACAATAGAGAACAGAGAGAAGAATGAAAGTTCTTAAGATTGTAGTAAGAATAAGGAATAGATTTGGGATTATTGAAGCAGAAGATGAGATGACAGGACAGGAAATTATAATAAGAAAGTAGAATTTCAGAGTTCAAAATCAGTGAGGTGAGCTTTATTGACCATCCAGATGAGTGGCTGAAATAGAGTAGAGCAATAAAGGTAATGGGAGGTAAGAGTGCCAGTGAATGAGAGACCAAGATATTTGAATAGATATCAACATATGTATTTGGGAGTGTACAGGTATAGAAACAAATGGAGAGAAAAACTTGTGAGAAAGGACTGAGGGTGATGTCTCCTGTCTTTCCAAACATAAGATAGTAGACTATAGCTGAGGAATGAGGAGTACATCTTCAGACATGACCAATATGTTGATTTGATTTGTTTCATTGTATTTCTTTGCTGCAAAGGAGTAGATTCATTGGGAAGGGATAATGGTTTAAAGGTAAACATTAATAAAAAGAATGACTTTGTGGTTTGCTTACAGTAACAAAGATCTGAACAAGATGACATGGATAGAATGACTCAGGGGAAGAGAGATTGCTTAGTTATAATGGCAGGGGGAGCAGGGTGTAAACCAGTTCATCCTCCCATCCTCAGTGTGTCATGGGACATGAGAGAATGAGCAACTAGCAATGGAGAGATTGCCCAGAGATACAGTATATTTTGTATAAAGCAAAGTATCCATGAAATAAGAGATTAAGATGGAAAGAAGTTTATTAACAATTGAGTAGGGATTCCATAGGGCACAATGGAAAAGGGAGGAAAGGGACTGAAGAGTTATATGAAGCACAAAAATGTAGAAAAAGAAAAAAGGAGAAGGAGTTGTCTACTCAGGAGGCAATGACTCTGAATCACTAGGAATTATAGGAGATAGAGATGCAAATTTGCTAACCGTAATGCTAGTTGTGTTGAGTTATTATCTTCTAGGGTTCTATGCTTACTAATACAAGTGTTATGATAGTTTTACAGATGGGGAAGCTGAGATTTTGAGAAGTTGCTTCTTGGTAAATATGTGAGGCAAGATTTGAATTCGGGGCTCCTAATTTCAAGTGTGGCTTTCCTTCCATTAAAATGAAGTGCCTTTCAAGGAGAGAAAAAGTTGAAAAGATCTCCAGTGACATAGGTGACTTAATTTTTCAGGGATCATGGTGATCAGAGGGTGACATCAAAAAACAGCAACCCAAAGGAACTCCTTTGCCTAGTGAGGGAGAATTATTGGCCACTTGAGGCAGTGTGGTGCCTTAGCAGCCGGGAAATCTCATTCTGAACTCTAGCTCTGATCCTCACTCCATGTGGAAGTCTGGACTAATCTCTTATTTTATCTCCTAGTTGTGAGACATAGATTTTTTGCTATATTGGAGAACAGAATCTAATGCTTAGTATTGATTAGACAATTAAAAACGGACAACGGAAAGAAGACAGAATTTTCAATTTATTTTTTTTTTCTGTACCGTGGAGAGCAATCCCATCCCCACACCCCCAGCATTTATATAGGGCTTTAAAAGTTTTTAAGTGACTTGCCCAGCATCACATAGCTATATACAATTTAGTATATGAGTTATGATTTGAGCTCAGGTCTTCTGATTTCAAATGCAGATATCCCTGCACCATCTAGCTGTCTAATAATAACCTTTAGAATAGAAAGAATAGAACAAAAACAATTGGTACATAAATTGAGATCTAGATGTCTTTCAAAACAAAAGCAAGATGATAGAGCATTTTGCTTTTGTTTTGAAAGACAGATAGAAGATGTAGTCTATACAGTACAGGATCTGGAGTTAGAAAGATGTGTGTTCAAATTCCACCTCATTTACTAGTTGTATGACTGAAGGCATTTGACCTCTTTCTCAGTTTCTTTATCTGTAAAATGGGCATGTCACTTAGTTTCCTTATTTGTAAAGTGGGGCTAATAATAGCAACTACTTTTCATAAGGATTAACTGTGATAACATGTAAAGCCCTTTGCAAACTTTGAAATGCTATGTAAATGCTAGCTTGTTTTTATTAATGGTCATCAAGCCCAGCCTAACTACATTTTGAGATTTTCAATTCAATTTGAGAAGAATCTGTTAAAAAGTCTAGGCATTGAAGATTCTAAACCAAAAATTGTTTTATTGAAATGGACAGAATTGGAGGCAGCTAGATGATGGTCTCAGACACCTGTGTGACCATGAGCATATCAATTAACCCCAATTGTGCCACCCCCCAAATAAATAATCAAAACAATTAGCAGAATTAGCATAATATAGAGAATGAGAAAAATAATCCTGGAACCAAATAGGGCAAATATTCCTGTTTTTTTTTTGTTCATCTGATTTTCAAGCAAAGATAGAGATTTAAATATTTAATTTATATTAATTATATATCACCTAATTATATATATAAGTTAGGGAGCCTCTCTTCAACTCTAAAACTTATTGTGAGAGACATAGTGAATACCTTTAAAAGTCAGTGATGATAATGGAGTTAGCATAGCTTCATCAAAGACAAATCCTGCCAGATTAACCTCATTTTCTTTCTAGTTAGGATTAGTGCATTAGCAAATGGAAAAGTGGTTATATTTTATCCAGAGTTCAGCAAAACATTTGAAAAAGTCCCTCATGCTACTTTTGTGAAAAGGGTGGAGAGGGGTGGACTAGATGGTCAAATATCCTGATTCAAAATTTAATCAGTTGGGAGAAGATGGGTTCCTTGTCATTGGAAATCTTAACTAAAGCTAGGTGGTCTTTCCCGTGTGTCTTTGAGCACAAGGTCACAATCTGAGTTTCTGTTTCCCCATCTGTGAAATGTGAAATGAGTCTGTTAGATAAGGTCTAAGGTAATTTTCATCTCTTAGTCCTGTGATTGACTCTATAAATGAAGAAGCAGGTTCAGAGAGGAGAAATGATCTCCTGGAAGGCAAAACTGAAATTCAAATCAAGTCCTTTCTCAAGTCCAGCACTCTTTCCGGTTATACCACAAGGGTCTCTCATTCATATACAACTAGAGGAAGATCTTTGATTCTATCTACTTAGGAGATAAATCCTGGAGAATTGACTGAGGCCCTGTTACTTGGGATTATGCAGCTAGTGTCAATGTCTGAACCCAGGTTGGTACTGATTAATAATCTAGTCCAGGGGATCTCAATTTGGTAGAGAAAAAAAATGACATCTTTCTTTTCACTAGAATAACTAAAACAGCATTTCCTTCCATTATTCATTAAAAAAAAAAAAAAAGACATGACTCTGAGGAGCATATGGGCTTCATGAGGCTGGAAATTATTACATGACACAAAAAAGGGTTAAGAACTGCCTGATTTAGTCCAATCAATAAGCATTTATTACATGGCTGTGATGTTCCAGGCACTGTGCTAGTCCAACTTGCACCTGAACAAGAGGCTCTGGCTTTGCCATTAACTAGATGGTTCAACCTTGAGTGAGTTAATTATATGAGGCCTCAGTTGCCTCAACTATAAAATGAGGTATTCGAGATGAACCTGAAGAATCAAAATTCTCTTTAAATCCTAAGTCAGGGGTATTATAATCTTTTTTTCGGGGGGAGGGGGTGTCTTATAGATCCCCTGGGCAATCTGAAACCTATGGTAAAACTCCTCAGATTATTGTTTTAATGTTTTAATTTTCATTTTTTCTCAATTGCATATAAAAACAATTTTAACATTCATTTTTTATAATTTCTGAGTTTCAAACTTCCTCTTTTCCTTCCCTCCCCATTCTTAAGAAGACAAGTACTTTGATATAGATTATACATGTGCAGTCATGCAAGACAGGTTTCTATGTTACCCATGTTGCAAAAGAGAACACTGAATCAAAAGTGAAAAGAAAAATAAATAAAGTTTAAAAAAAGTATGCTTCAATCTGCATTCAGATTCCATCAATTCTTTCTTTGGAGGATGAATAGCATTTTTCATCATAAATCCTTCAGAGTTGTCTTGGATCATTGTATTGCTGAGAATAATTATCAGAATGTTTTTAAATGCATAAAATCACATATATTAGCAACACAAAGGAAAGCAAATATGTTGAAATAAAGTAAATGGACATCCTGACATCTCTCCATGGATTCTTTGAGGTTCTATGGACCAGATTAAGAACCTCTGCTCTAAGTATAAGACCCTATGACCAAGCAGAGGGCTCCCATTTTATCCTATCTGCATCTTGTTCGTACATAGTTGTTTGCATATTGTTTTTCATGTTAGATTATGACCAGGGATTGGGTTTTTTGACCTTTTTGTGTTAAGTCTGGAGCTTTTAGGTTAGCACCTGGCACACGGCAGTCACAGTAAACATCTGTTGACTTGACTTCTCCTTGTTAACCATCCCCAATTCCTTTCACTGATTCTCTAACAGCATGATTTCAACCATCCAGATCACCCTCCCCTAGTACCCTCAGGCTTATCAATGTCCTTCCTAAAGTATAGCAACCAGAATTGAGCCCACGCCCTAGATGTGGCTGACTGGGGCCCAATACAATAGTTACTAACAGCCATTCAGGTCCAGCTATCCTGCCCTCTTGAGACTTCTCTCCAGGCTAACCTTCCCCGGTTCCTTCATGGAATCTCCAGATGACATTGGCTATTTGTCATCCAACCTTATTGCCCTCTCCTGAACACTCTCCAAATTCTGTGCTCTTTCCTCTATATGGTACTAGCTTCGGAGGATAAAAGTGGAGAGCAGTATGTGATTGGGTTCCCAAGCTTATGTGTCTGCTGTGTCTCTTCGAGGATATTGGACGTTATTTGTTGGATTTTCTGTGGATCCCAGGTCCCTGCTTTGTTTCCTCTTTCTCTATTCCTCTCCCTCAAGCTCCAGACATTTCTGTCCCCTGTGAAGATACAGATGAGTGAAGATGGCTTACTTTGCTTATAGTTGGATCTCACTAGAATTGCCACTGGTGGCAAGCACCTATAGCAAGGTATGGGGGAGAGCTGTCCAGGTCTTCCTGCCATCACCACTGATGATTCTAGATTGCTTTAGCTAAAAGAGCTGGAGTAATCCTCCCCTCTCTACCCCCTCTTCCCCCCCCCTCCCCCCATTTAACTAAAGAGGAAGAAAATTGAAAAGGAAAGTTAAAGATCTGCCCATGATCATCACATGGCAAAGTTGGGACTAAAATCATAAAAAATTATTTTATTGGGACTAAAATCATTTAAAGGCTTCCTTCACAACCCCTTGTGCTGGATGTACATGTATGATTGTCTCCTCTTTACTGAGAGGGGAACTGAGGCATGGAGAGGTTAATTAAGTTCTCTCCTCTATTCTATTTTTTACACACCAAAACCGATTTCTTTCCTTCTGCTATATTCTCTGTTCCATTAGATAGAGGGCTGATGGATTCAGAGTGCAGCTTGAGGCATATTTTTCTCTCCTCTCTTTCCTTCCCCCTCCCCTCTCTCCCTTCTTTCCTCCCTCTTTTTCTTTCTTCTTTTCTTTCTCTCTTTTTCTTCCTTCCTTCCTATCTCTCTTTCTTCCTCCTTCCCTTCTTTCTCCCTTCCTTCTCTCTTTCCTTCCTTCCTTCTTCCCTCCATCCTTTCTTCTTTCTTTCCTTTTTCTTTCTCTTCCTTCCTCTCTCTCTTCTTTCTTTCTTTTTCTTTTTTCCCCACAGCTAACGCAGGAATTTATTTTACATGACTATATATACTTATGATGTGTGGTTTTGTTTTTCTTGCCTTCAGAACTGAAAATAATAAATATTAGGGGAAAGAAGACTGAGTTGATGACCATTTTTGTGAAAAAGATACAAAATCAATTGTGTCAATGGCAGCCAGAAAATCCAATGGTTGACAAGTATTTATTATGTGCTCACTGTGGACCAGGCTCCATATGCAATGCTGGGAGTACAAATAGAAGCAAAAAGAAACACAGTCCCTGACCTCAAAGAGCTTATATTCTCTAGGGGTAAGACAACACATAAAAAGAGGCTGAAAGGGGTTGATGATGGAAGGGAAGGTACCTAACTTAGGGCATAGTAGAAATTCTGAAGTGCAGTCTGAAGAGGAAAGAATTAAAGGATCAAGAGATGGAAAAATATTAGAGCAGTTCTTTGTGGTGATAAAGAACTGAAAACCAAGGTGCCCATCGATGAGGGAACAGTTGAACATATTATGGTATATGAAGGTAATGAAATGCATAGTGCTATTAGAAATGAAGAAAAGGATGATTTCAGGAAAACCTTGGAATGCTTGTATGAATTGACTTGAGTATGTGATGGACTTAAGAAATGCTTAATGATATGTAGAATGAGGAAGGGAATGGGAGCAGTATGGTGAATAGAAGTTACAGCTTAGAATCAAGAAGATTTAAATTTAAATGTGCCTTCAAATAGTCAAGTGATTTAAACCTCTGCTTCAGTTTTCTCATCTGTAAAATGGGGATAATATCACCTACCTCCAAGGATTTTGAGGATCAAATGAGACCATAATTGTAAAGCATTTAGCACAGTGCCTGGGACATAATAATATTAGCTATTCTTATTATCACTATATTCTACTCTAGTTAGGCCACTTTCTGGGTACTCAACAAGATAAAACATGTCTAGAAGAAGGTACAGAGCATGGTGCAAGGTTGGAAAACATGCAGTGAGCATATAAGGATGAAGTGAAGAAAATTGGCTATTTTTAATCTGGAGAAGACTAATCTAGGGAAGGATCGGGGACAGAATAACAGTTTTCAGGTATTTCAAGAGCAATGAATAGATGCCAGAGACATATTTAGCTTGGCTCAAAGCAAAGAAATGCTTCTTTACAATGAGAGCTGTCCCAAAGTGACCAGGGCTGCCTCAAAAGGCAGTGGTTCCCTTTCAGCAGAATTCTTCAAGCAGAAGTTGGATGACCATTCTTGAGTGTTGGAGAAGGATTCTTATTTAGGAACTGGTTGAACTAGACTGGTCTCCAAAATCCCTGAGGGAAATTGAGTGATAGTGAAATGGAAGTTGGGGAATAGGAAGTGGAAGAAGCTGAGAAACTGGGGAGGAGTTGGGGATGGTAGGAATACTGTGGAAATAGAGGGAGAAAGTGGGGTGACATCAGGGAGGTTCAGGGGATTATGATTGGGGAGTTGGAGGAAAGTAAGGAGGAATTAGAGATAATGAGTGAGGATTTAGGGAATAGTGGAGTATTGAATGCACCCACTGGGGTATTGCACAGTGGGAGATGTTGGGAGTTGGAGGACAGTGAATGAGGGTGTTAGGGGAAGATGATGAGCAGTGGACTTGAGACAATATAGAGGAATTTGAGCAATAGTCATGGGGAGTGGGGGAAATGGAGAGTATAAGATAGTTAAGGAGCAGTGAATACAGCTAGGTAGTGCAGTGGATAGCGCATTGGGTCTGGAGTCAAGAAGAATTGAGTTCAAATGTGTTCTCAGACACTTATTTGTTGTGTGACCTTAGATTTATTCCTTGCCTCAGTTTTCTCATCTGTAAAATGATCCGAAGAAAGAAATGGCAAACCATCCAATTCCTTTGCCAAGAAAATCCCAAATGGGGTCACAGAGTCAGACATATCTGAACAACAACAGAAAAATTGTGGAGTTGAAAATTAGATGAGAAACTAGGGGGGGAAATGGCTGAAGAGGTTTCCATTCCCCCCCCCCCCCTTACCAGCCCTTTCTTCAACTATTTATTGAGAAACTAAGTCTAATTTGGGCCCCATTTGGGGTAAAATAGTTTCCTCTCCTTTCTGTATTTGAAGTATGTCTGGAATGGAGGCATCATTCACCTTAGAATTCCCCCAGGGAGCACAAGAGAAAGTAGAGGCTGTGAATGAGAGCTGCTGGGAATACCATGTCGGGAAGTGTCTCAGTGGAAAACTGTGTGTTACTCTCTGAAGCCTGGTGCTATGTATGAAATGCTGGACAAAGAATCAGGAGGTCAAAAAGTGGTTTTTCCATTGACTAGCTGAATGGCCTCAAGCAAATCCCTTGCACTCTGGGTCTCACTTTACCTCTGTGTAATAAAGACATATAATAATTTGCAGTATATTCTTCCAAGAATACCTGATTCCTATCCATGTGGGAATGCATATTTTATACTCCTCTCAGGGGTGGTAAGGGAGAAAAAGGAAGGATTGATCTCTTGGTCTTTATTTCCTCTAAGGCACTATGAAAAGATTATTAGGTTTGGAATCAAGGATCATAGCTTAGTATTGGTATCTACTTGACTTAAGGAAAAACATTTAGCTTTTTACATGTAATTGGGGGGAGGGAATTGTCACTTAACTAATTTGGGCCTCAGTTTTCCTATCTGTAAAATGGGAATTGGGCTACATGGTTTCTGAGAACCCTTTTTTGGGGGGAGGAAATTGGGGTTAAGTGACCTGCCCAGGATCACACAGCTAGTAAATTTTAAGTATCTCAAACTGGACTTGAACTCAGATCTATTCAGTGCATCATCTAACTGCCCCAGGATCCTTCTAACTCTTTTTTTATAGTTTAGGAATCTTCTCCATGGCCCCTTCCGACTCTAAAAGGCTGTTGCGTTGTAGGTGGGTATGTGTGTTGTGTGTGAGATGTATGATGTATATACACTTCAATACTTTGGTCATTTCATTGTGAGCACAACCTCCCTTTTCCCAAGCCACAACTCCTTTATAAAGGAGTAGGCTATCTTAGAGAACTGTGGGTGACCAAAGATTCATCTTAAAAATCCTCCTGAATTATCTTAAGTTGGTCCTTGTCCTCCCTAGCTTTGTGACCCCCCCCCCCCCCGAGCCAAGTTTTCCCCTCTGGTTGAGAGAACCTTGGAGAACTCTGGCCACCTCCCTGCCATGAGGAGGACTTCACAGGAAGCGTGTATGGCAGTGTGTGTGCCCAAGTGAGAGAGTGCAAATAGTTGTGCCGGTGTGCACTACATTGTCTCTGGAAAGGATGGTACATCCCCACTCTGATGCTATCTGTGCAAGTCACTTAATGCCATTGAACCTCAACCCTCCCTCTATGAAATGAGAGGATCTTTGATGTTGCTGCTGACTGGATCTGTGATTCCCAATGAAAGAGTACTGGCTTTGGAATCCAGAGACCTAGGGCTGCCTTTAAGTCACATTATTTCTCTTACTTTTTTCGTCTGTTAAATCTGAGGTCTCCTCTAGCTTCCAGCTCCTAAGATATTCTAAGTCTGGGTCCACTTATAAGGTGACTTTGTGTCTGCCTCTTTTCTGTTGTGGGTCTCTCTGTATGTGTGTCTGGAGTTTTTTTTCTTTCTTGTATATGGGAGAGTCCCCATCCCTTTCCTGTCATCTCCCTCAGTCTGAGACCCTGGTCCTTCCTAGCTGAAGGAGACCTATCTGCCTAAATCTCGAATGAGTCCAGGGAAGAACAGAACTGCTGATTGATCCACAGAAACCCTGTCTTCCCTCTGACCCTTACTCCACAAACCTGGGCCTGTACCTTTCCACTGTGCTCTGGCTGTCCCTTACAAACAATGTTTTGAACCACAGTCTACCTTGGAGTCATAACAAAGCAGCTCTTACATAAAAACCGTGCAAAGGGGAAACCTTCCACAGCTGGCGTAACTTTTACCCCTAGATAGCATCTTCTAATTCATCAGGTGCACTTGAACATATACAGAACTGGTCCAGCACTTCGGACCAGAATGAGTATGGGGGACACCACGATGGGTGTATTATGGTATCACATTACCCTCCTTTACCCCAGCCCTATCCCACCTTAATTCTCTGAAAGAAGGGTCAGAAGGAGGACCTGAGAAGGTAAGGGAGCCCAGGAATTGGGCCTGGGGATCCTAGAGATTTTGACCTGATCAGGACAGAATTCTGACTTCTTTGATGGCTGAAATGGAAGTCAAGAAACCCAAAGTCTGGAAAGAAAGCCCTTTTTCTCAAATGCCATGGCCCATCCCATAACCCTACCTTCAACATGACGCCATAATCAGGGGACTTTGGATCTCTGCCACCTGGAGCGTGGGTTTCTACTTCTAAAGGATAAAGAGAAAAAAGGATTGCCCAGAGACTAAGAAATTATCCATATTAGTGGAAATTCTGGTTAAGGCCCTGCCTCTCTGTCCCAGCCCTCTCTGCCTTTGATTCTTGATTTTTGCCCCCTCCAACCTTTTTTCTCTGTAGCCCCTGGGCTGTGTGTCTACTGAGTCCAGGTCCCCCACCCCATCTCCCTTGATACGTTGGTATTCTGGGGGTTGCATGTAAGTGTTTGTTTCTGTGACTCAGTGCCCAGGCCACAAGCCTGGGCTCATGTCCACACTTTTGGGGTGTTTCCATTGTGGTCCTGAACACTTAGGGATCCCTGCATGTGGGTCTGGAGGGACACCTAAGTTACCTGGTCTGTGTCATGCTGAGTTTTTCCTCCTCCTCAGCCCCTTCCTCCCCATGTCTTGGGGTCCCTGTAGTTTCAGAGTCAGGAAGGGAGCTGCTTTTTCAGTGGAGGTCCTTAGTCTGAGCCCTAGACAAAACTGGCAGGGGTGAAGAAGGGTCCCCAGTCCATGGGCTGGCTGAGCTTATTGGGGGAGGGATGGAGGTAGGGATGGGGGGAATGGGGGATGGGGTAAAATCACAGTTAAGGAGCTGAGAATCCATTGTTTCATCCTGAGAGGATGAGCTCATGGGGATAGTTTGGTCAGGGCCTAGAACCAAAGTGTTAGACCCAGAATTTGGTTGTAGGAGTTGGGATTTGACCGAATATACCATATTCAGTTGCATCCTGTGCTGGCTGGGCTTGGGAAGCTCCTTTTTTTGGGGAAATTCCCAGCCTGAGGGCTCCAGCCCTCCCTTTCCCTCCATTCCTCACCCACCCCCAACAGAATAGGGGGTTCACCTGAGCTTGGGTAGTCTTTGCCTCCCACCCCAAAGCAAGATGAGATTAGATTAGTTTATGGAAAATATAGGGTGCCACCCCACACAGACACCCGCCCTCTTTGGCCCTTTCATCTTGGGGATCTCAAAGCACTAAACTGCTCATTAATGTTCTTTGCCCTGGGGCTGTGAGGAGTTCTGCAGAGGAGACCTAGAAAACCTAGTTTCCTGCATTTTTCTCCTAAGCTAGGGCTAAAGGAAAGAGCAGAGGGACACAAAGATTAGGTGAAAAGGATGTCTTCACTACTTGTGAGAAGGTATAGAAGCGCTGCCCCTTTCTCCATCCTTTTGGCCAGAGTGCATTTCTTGAATAACTGGGGTCCGGTGTTAAGGGGGCAATTTGAGGAACTCTTCATCTGCAGGTGACCAGGCCCTAGTCCTCTCCTGCCACTTTCATCTCTGGGATCTCAAAGCACCTATTCATTAACCTTCTGTCACTCACCTTTCTCTTCTCCTTCCCAGGCTTTCCTCCATCCACTCTCCTCCCCCATACCCATCCCAGGCCGTGGGAGGGGACCCAAGTTGCTGGTTTTTGCAGGGAAAGAAGAGGAGAGAAAACAAATGCCTTTACCCATTTAGCAAAATAATAGTTTACTGGTGAGGTAGAGAGTCTGGAGTTTAGGGAGCCTCCTTCCATGCAGGACTGATAGTGTGAGTCTTGCTTGAAGAGAGTGCTCTAGCCCAAAGGACATAGACTTTGAGTGTGATTCACAGTCTGGAAAGGCTTAGGGACTGGCAGAAGAAGGTGACTCTGCTAGCCAGTGGCAAGAAAAAAATGGAGACCCCTGTGGACAGCCCTTCTTTATTCCTCTCCCATTTTTTCACTTCCCTCCCCAGCTGTAATGAACAGGAGCCACCTAGATGAAAAGGGGGTGGGGGTGGGAGTGAGTATCCAGGGGGATTTATCTTATATTCTTTTTTTTTTTTTGATCTTTCTTTTTTTTTTTTTAAATTTAAATTTTATTTTATTTAATAATAACTTTGTATTGACAGAACCCATGCCAGGGTAATTTTTTACAACATTATCCCTTGCATTCGCTTATGTTTCATTTTTTCCCCTCCGTCCTTCCACCCTCCCTCCCCCAAGATGGCAAGCAGTCCCATACATGTTAAGTATGTTGCAGTATATCCTTATCTTATATTCTTGCAAAGGAGGTGGGCCATGCTCTCAGCTTACATCTTAAGCTTCTCCCTAAACCAGCTAAAATGGACAGGAAGGAGAGGGAGTTGGAGGCCAAGGGGAAGGAAAGGATTTATACATTTATATAACATTTTACAAATATCTCATTTGATTCCTACAACAACCTTTCGAGGTTTATTTACATTATACAATTGAAGAAATTGAGGAAAACAGGTTAAAATGATTTTCCCGGAGTCACACAGCTAGTAAAATGTCTGAAGCTAAATTTGAACTCCGAAATTTCCTGATTCCAGACCCAGCATGCATTGTAACACCTAAGTGCTTCGGGGGATGTCCCTTAAGCTAACTCTCCAGCCAGTGAGAAGGATGCTGAGGACTTACTATGGACTTCCACCATCCATGCTTCCCACCCCAAGGGATTCAGGCAGTCCTGGGCTGGGGGCGGGGCAGGTGCGAAGGGAAGCGTCTGGGGGTTCTTTGAGCTCTGAGGAGATGGAGAAAAGCTGCCTACTGTGTACCGAGTCCTGTGTCAGAGGAGGGAAAAGCTCATTAAGACTTCATCCCTCTCCTCATGGAGCTCATAGCTGAGGTGAAGGTTAAAATACTAATATATATAGTAATCAAATTAGAGAGGGGGCAGTATGTGAAAGCATTATTCATCCTTTGTTTTCCAAAAAGCCCAGTGACATCACCAGGGGATGTCTTGACTTGATCTAAGTGAAGCAGAATTGCACAAAATAGCCTCATTCTCTCCCTCAGAGAAATCAAATAGCTTGTTATCTGGGAGCAAAGAATTCAAGTTCAGATCCTGACAGTCATTTATTAACTATTCAACCTCGGACAAATTCCTTAACTCTTCTGTAACTCACTTTTCTCACATATAAAATAAAGCCAGTGGGATTAGATGACTTTTTGGGGTCCAAAATCTATGATCCTATGAATGGCCTGTATTAAAAAAAATTAAACTCAATCCAAAAGCCCCAAATGCCACGTGAAGGCAACGGTAGAATCCACCAGGAGATCAAGGAAGACGTACTGGTGGAGATGGCTCAAGCTGGCCCTCCAAAGATGGGTGGATGAGTCATAAACACACTGTGTAATTTTCCAAGGCGATCCCGTCTCTTGCTCAGTTGAGTGTCTTGTCTTTAAGACCTGTCCAAGATGAACTCTCCTAATGGGCCGAAGTTCAGCGGGGAGGGAGGGAGGACGTTGCCAAGTTGCCAAGTGTCAAGTAGGAAATGGCGTGCGTTAGAGGGGATAGAAAAGGGGACAGGGATTTGGGATATGATTGTTTCAAAATGTGTGTTTTCCGCAGTGCCCATCCCCTCCAAAGCCAATGGCAGCGCCATCTCTGCCCTGTCCTTGAACAAGGAGAGCCTGGTCAGTGGCGTGGTCACGAACCCCAACGAGGTCTTCTGCTCGGTCCCGGGCCGCCTGTCCCTGCTCAGCTCCACCTCCAAGTACAAGGTTACCGTGGGAGAAGTGCAGAGAAGGCTTTCACCCCCAGAGTGCCTCAACGCCTCCCTGCTTGGGGGTGTCTTGCGCAGGTAAAAAAAAAGAATCACAATCTTGTGAAAGACGGGCTGGGCTGGCCGGATCCCTTTCTCCCTTATTACAGTTGGGATGGAGTAAAATCATGTTCGTAAAGTGCTCAGCACCTAGTAGCTTATAAAGGCTTCTTCCTTCCTTTCCCTTCCTCTTCCCTTTTCTCTTCCCAGGGCTTAAATCCTACCTAAGTCCAACCCTGTAAGGCCCCAGAGCACTCTCCTCACAACCCCACTGCCAGGGAGATAGTCGGGGAATTATGATGCCCATTTTACAGATGGAAAAACAGATTCGGAACGGTTGGGACTTGTCCGCCTTCATGAAGCCAAGTAAACAGCAGGATAAGGCTCCCAGCCCAGAGTTGCTTCACTCACCCTTAGCTAGCCCCCTGTGAGGAGGAAACTCCTCCTTGGACCAGTCTTTCCTCCGTACCGGGGGAGGTGGGTGGGGGCTGAGCGCTTCGCAGACAGGCCCCAGCTGGCCCGGACTCGACTATCCCGGGAGCTCCCACACAAGTCTAGGCTGGTGGCTGATTATATTGGGGGGGAGCTCAGAAAGAAGGAAAGACTTGGCTGAGGCAGCCAATGGAGAAAGGAGGGAGGGAGGGGGCCTGGCGCAGCCCCGAGAGCTGCAGGTTTGAAGTCAGGAGACCTGTGTTCGAATCCCAATTTTGGCATTCACTACCAGGGGATTTGGGGTGTCAGCTTCCCTCAGATTCTGCTTCTCAGTCAAATGAGAGGGGTAAACTAGATGACCTCTGAGATCCTTTAAAATTCTAACTCATGGTCTCTGGTGAAAAAAACCTCTGGAGTTCAGGGGAGAAAGGGAAGAAAAGGGCCTTTTAAGGAAAGGAAGCAGAGCCCTGGGGGCTGGCTAGATGAGCAGACCAGACTCCCCCTTCTCCTTCTTTCCCTCCCATGTCCCTGGAAGCCCCCCCCAGGGGCAGGTGTACCCAGTTGTGTGCATTTCCACCTACCTGTGCAGTGGGCATAAGGTGATGAGGTCGGGAATGAGGGGTTCTGGGAGCTGTCGGGCTCCTGTATCTGTGTATATATTAGACAGGTATTGATGAGTCTTATGTGTCCCTGAATGTGTGTTTGTGTGGACATGCGTGACACAGAGTCCATGCAGGGAGGATGGAGAGAATGGTACTTCAGGATTCTGTGTCTCTGTACCCGGTATGGGCATATGTGCCCATGAACATGAATATGTGGGCTGCGTTTGCCACAGGCCAAGTGGAGATCGCAAGACCCTGAAAGCCAACCCGTCAGCCATTTTATCTGGCCTAATTGGGGCGGGTGGAGGAGGAGGAAAAGGAGAAGAGATACAGATGGAGACAGAGAAAGCTGAATAGAATTTTATTCTATAGGGAAAGAAACTACGGACACATATAAACGTGTACCAGAAAGCACGTTGTAGTTGGAGTAACCCTGGGGCATGCCGTGTGCCAGGGCCAGAGCAGGGTAGGCTGGGACTGGGTGTAGGTCGGAATGTGTCTTGGCAGGAATGTGTGTGCTGGGCCCAGGTGAGAGGGAGGGAAAGGGCATTCTCCCCCAGAGCTGCTGCTGGAGGGCAGACCCTGCGGACCCTCTCTGCCTACGCCCTCGGGCTGCCGTTCTCCAGCCCAGCTGAGGGCTCTGGGAGGAGGGACTTGGCTTGGCAGTTAAGGCAAAGCCCCTGAAGGGCCAATAGGGCCACTTTGCTTGCCCTTCCACCACAGGTCAAATGGAGGCCCTGAAATCCAAGCCATGTCAGCCATTTTCTCTAGCAAAGGCCCTCAAATGACCAGTAAGACAGGGAGCCATTCTCAGGTCATCTTTTTGTTGTGAGGTCCCAGGCTCTGAGGTTCCCACTAATCTGGCCACAGAAAGATACACTATCCCTGCTTCAGTCTTGTCCCCCCATCCTGCTCCAGCCAATAAAGAAATTGAAAGCTGGAAGGGACTTTGGACATCATCTGGTTCAATCTCTCCCCCCCTTCCCCCCCCCCCCCCTTTTTTTTTTTTTTTTAAGAGATAAGGAGCTTAAAGCCAAGTTGGGCTAAGAGTCACAAAACTACGTGGTATTTGAGTCAGGATCTGATATATTCCTGATTCAGATTCTAGCCCTCTAGATATCCATTATGCTACACTTTCTCTTAGAGAGTCCTGAAATTTAAGAGGGAAGGAGGAAGAGAAACAGAGGGGAAGAGAAGGAAGAGGAGGAAGAGAGACAAAGACAGAAGCAGACAGAAAGCTGAATATAATTTTATTCTATTGGGGCAAAAAACATCTCCTGCAGGAGATGGCCTCTCTAGGAATAATACCATTATCATTTATGTAGCATTTCAAGTTTACAAACTGCTTTATAGATGTTATAGGTAGGTGTTATTCTTTCCATTTTACAGATGACAAAATTGAAATCGAGAGAGTTTTTAAATTAAAATGCCCAGAAAGGATCATATGGCTCCTACGTGTCAGTGGTCCATGCATTATACCACTTAGCTCTCTGAGAAGTAGTTATTCAGCCTCTGGGTGAATGAACGTTCCCTTCCAACGATGGAGAACTCATTGCATACCAAGGCATCCCTTTGCACTTCTGGACGACTCTAATGGTTAGAAAGTTTTCCCTTATATCAAGGCTGAAATTTATCCCCTTGTAATGTTTCTGTATGGAAAGCAGAGTAGATTTTCTGTCAAGTCTTTGAGAATGCGAATGAGCAGTCGATCATTTCCCTCCCTATGCTGAACTCTTGGGCTCCGTCTACCTTTAGCAAGATTCGGATGGGAAGAACCAGGCTCCTCCCCCAAAGCAGAGTGGGTGGGTGGGGTAAGGGGGTCTGTTGACCTATGCCTTTATGTTCCACTCTCCCTTATAGGGCCAAGTCAAAAAATGGAGGCCGCTGTCTTCGGGAGCGATTGGAGAAGATTGGTCTCAACCTGCCAGCGGGGCGTCGGAAGGCAGCTAATGTGACACTGCTTACCTCCCTGGTGGAAGGTAAATGGGGCTTAGCCCATCCTCTTACCAAGAGCCATTGGGGCAGGATGCTCTGGGCCCAGGAGAGACTTGGGCTAAGATCGCACAGATCCTGCTCTCTTACAATCCAGTCCGAGGAGAAGGCACGCCGTGTAACAGTGTGATTTAAGGGAAAGCAAGAACAGGACACAGGGAGAAAGGTGCAGGCAAAATGCCATGGGAAACAAACTCCAGGAGGACTAGGTCTTATATACAACAGGCTCAATGGCACTTTTCTTGAGCCTCTCTAAATGTGAAATAAAGGTGGGATAGCTGGTCTCTGACCACTTGATTTTCCCCTCAACTCAGTTGATTTAGTCATGGAAAATAAGGAGCAGAAAATGAGGAGCGAATTTTTCTTTTTAAACAAAGTATGAATAAGTGTCTTGGATGGAATTGGAAGAGGCAACGCCATCAATTGAGTTGCAATTGGCCACACGCTGAGTGACATCCTGAAGCTCAACAGTGTGACTGCTGTACCTATACCAGAGCAGCAGTAGGTGTGTGTGTGTGTGTGTGTGTGTGTGTGTGTGTGTGTTCTCCCTAACCAACTGCAAAATTTTGAAAATGAAAAAAAACTAAAAAATAACTCATACTCTTCTTCTTCTTTTTTTTTTTTTTAACCTTTTTTTTAATTAAAGCTTTTTATTTTCAAAACATGCATGGGTAATTTTTCAATACTGACCCTTGCAAAATCTTGTGTTTCAATCCCCCCTTTCTCCCATCCCCTGCTCTATTTAGCAAGTAACCCACTATATATTAAACCTATAGGAGTCCCAAAGGCCTCCTTTCCCCATCTGAAGCTAACTGGTTAAGTTAGACGAGCTGCCTCAGGTCCGCTTCCCCTCATAAAAGAAGCTGAAAACTCAGTCGAAAGAATGTCCCAGCAGCTCTGAAACAGGGGTCAGAGGATGGAGGAGAATCCTTAGGTTGTAATGATGGCCTTCTCCCCTCTCCAGGAGAGGCTGTGCACCTCGCCAGGGATTTTGGCTACGTGTGTGAGACGGAGTTCCCAGCCAAGGCAGCCGCTGAGTACCTGTGCCGGCAACATGCGGACCCTGCAGAGCTGCACAGTCGAAAGAACATGCTGCTAGCCACTAAGTGAGTATGTGCTGTGGGGAGCTGGGGTGGGTGCTGGTACCGAGGGCCCAATTAACCAGGGACACACATCCCTGGCAACCGTGGTAATATCCCTCCTTCCCCCTTCAGTATCCCACAGCAAGCCTCAGAGCTCTCAAAATCTCAAAGCTAGAAGGACCTCAGATTATCCATTGGTGTGTCAGCTCTTTGCCTCTTTGGGGGTACCCTCGGTGCTTTAGCTCAGTCCTGGCACATAGTAGATGCCTGACAGGTGATTATTGGTTGGTTGGTTGATGATGAGCCAGCCGGCCTTCTACCTGGGCAGAAATGCAGCCTCTACTTGATGACCTTGAGAGGAAGTATGAGACCGGGAAAAGAACACGGGTTTGGAGTCAAAGGACCTGGGTTCAAGTTCTCTTTGTGACCTTGGAAGATGCACCTAATCTCCCTCATCATCAGTTTTTTCATATGTAAAATGAGGAAGTCTACCTCCTCTAGATGGTCTCTGAGGATCCTTCTGGCTTTTATAACAAAAATTTAAAAGAGGAATAAATAGCCAACATATCAACTGAGTCCCACCTTATAAGCAGTGTTCCTCACCTATCCACTTCACCTCTGCAAAAAAGGGAGGGAAGCACATCCTCCTATTTCTTCTTTGGAGCCATAATAATTTCTTTTTTCTTTTTTTACTTTTTGTTGTTCCACACATGATTTTCCTAGTTTTGCTTGCTTCATTTTGAATCAGTTCCTATAACTTCCCATGCTTCTTTGTTCTTCATATTTATTGTTTCTGACAGTGAAGTGATAATTCTCCTGTGTTCATGTACCACAAGTGGTTAAATTCTATGATTCTTTCTCTACCCACCTGGTTTCTATAAACTCAACCCAATTTCCTTCTTTAACATCTCTACTTCTGCTCAGGGCACCATGAGCCAAAGTCACCCAGCATTATCAGGATGCTTTTTCTGACCCTCAAGCTTAATTTGTCTCTTTTCATTGTCCACCATTGTTTGTTTTTTAGGACTAAATAGAATGAGATTAATCTCTTCTCCCCCAAATCTTCTTTGTCCGGGGTAACTATATCCAAATCATGGGTTTAAGTCCCTTTACCATTTTTTAAAACCCATTTATCTTTACAGGTTGCCCTCCTGGACAGTTTCCATCTTTTCAAAATTGTAGCACCCAGAACACAGTCATCCAGATGATGTCTGATGAGAGCACAGTATAGTTGGACCATCATCTTCTTAATGCAGCCAAGGTTGCACTAGATTTTTTTTGGCCATCTCATTACATTGTTGACTTATTCAACTTACAATCCACTAAAACCATCTGATCTTTTTCACGACCATTGTTGTCTATCCATGACTTACTCGTTGTATATTTGTGAAGGTAATTTTTTTTTTTTGATTCCACCTAATGCTCCAGCCTATCAAGAGTCTTTTGGAACCTCATTCTGGAACCCAGTATATTAGCCAGCTTTGTATCATCTTCAGATTTGATGAGCTTTATCCATTGATAGCAATGTTAACCAGACCAAAACTAAGTTCACTAGAAACCTCTTGCCACGTGGACATAGTCCTGGTCATTCAACCAGCTCTGAATCCATCTGATTATATCTCTATTTTCTCCATAAGGATAACATGAGACACTTAAAATAAAGTGTCCTATTTTTTTTTCATAATGATAACTTTTTATTGACAGAACCCATGCCACGGTAATTTTTACAGCATTATTCCTTGCACTCACTTCAGTTGCGACTTTTCCCCCTCCCTCATTCCACCCCCTCCCCCAGATGGCAAGCAGTCCTATACATGTTAAATATGTCACAGTATATCCTAGATACAATATATGTGTGCAGAACTGAACAGTTCTCTTGTTGCACAGGGAGAATTGGATTCAGAAGGTATAAATAACCCGGGAAGAAAAACAAAAATGCAAATAGTTCATACTCGTTTCCCAGTGTTCTTTCTTTGGGTGTAGCTGCTTCTGTCCATCCTTGATCAATTGAAACTGAGTTAGATCTTCTCTCAGTCGAAGAAATCTACTTCCATCAGAATATATCCCATGAAACACTTTATTAATAATTTTGCTAAAATTGAGGCAAACCATATCCACAGCATTGTCCTCATCTATTAATTTATTCTCTCAATAAGGGAAATTAAAACATACTGTCAAGATTTGTTCTTGATGAAGCCTTTTGGAATTGCTGCTTTCTTTCTTTTCTAGATGTTTGCTCATCTTTTGTTTTAGAATTTTCTTAGAAAATCAGGTCAAACTCATTGGTCTTTTCTCCATTCTCTTTATGTTTTTTGAAAATTGATATGCCTAATTGGCAACTGGTAATGTAGGACTGAAGCTCAGGAGAGACCCTAGAGCTGGATATATAGATCTGGAAATAATATGTATGGGGAGAGGGACTGGAACTGCATTTTCACTGATATAAAGAAATCCTTATACCAATACAAGACAGTCCTTTCTCTGCAACTTGGAGTCTTGAAGAATTTCCCAGAACACTGAGGGAAGTTAAATAATTTAGGTCACCTTGTGTCAGAAGTAAGCCTTGAACAAGGATCTTCCTGGCTCTGAAATCTCTTTCAGCATCTCTATAGCCATGATAATTTGATTTTATGGAAGCTGACCCCTCATCTAGTGCGAGAGAACATAAAAGCCCAGCTCAAATCCTATCTCTTCCGATAGGATTTTGCAGTATTATCCAGAAAAAAATAGAATCATGGAGCATCAGAGATGGAAGGAACCTTAACGGGAATAGAACTCAGATTTTAAGCATTCAATCATCATACATTTAATATAGAACTTTGCATATGCAAATCTTAGCACTAGGAAATCAGGGGGAGGCAGGGTTACCAAGAAGAATAAGCTATAGTCTTTGTCTTCAAGAAATTCAGAGAAGATTTAGAACATGATGTAGGTAGTATATGATGAATGCCATAATGAAGGGAGGAAAGACACTAAAATTTATTAATTGTCTACTACATGCTAAGTATTTTTACAAAAACTACTAATGACAATGCTGGGAGGTAGACACTATTATTATCCCCATTTTACAGTTGGAGAAACTGATTAAGTCACTTGTTCAGGACCACACAGCTAATAAGTATCTGAGATCAGATTTGAATTCAGATCTTTCTAACTCTAAATCCAGTGCTCTATCTACTGTAACGTGGAGAGATAATTATGAAGTTCAGAAGAAGAGTCCATTGCTGGCTCAGAGACCAGGAAAAGGTTTTCTGAGCTTAGCCAACAAGTATTTAAGTGTTTACTAAAGAACTGAATCTTTTTTTTTTTTAATAGCTTTTTATTTACAAGATATATGCATGGGTAATTGTACAGCATTGACAATTGCCAAACCTTTTGTTCCACTTTTTCCCCTTCTTCCCTACCCCTCCTTCCCCCCATGGCAGGTTGACCAATACATGTTAAATACGTTAAAGTATAAATTAAATACAATATAAGTATACATGTCTTAACAGTTATTTTACTGTACAGAAAGAATCGGGGTTTGAAATAGAGTACTATTAGTCTGTGAAGGAAATAAAAAATGCTGGCAGACAAAAATAGAGGGAGTGGGAATTCTAGGTAATGGTTCATAGTCATCTCCCAGAGTTTAAAGAACAGAATCTTAAGGATGGGTTATACTAGAAGATGATTAAGTGGCAGAGAAAGGTTTTAAATGCATTAGTTTGAGATTATTCTTTTTTTTTTTTTTGTTGAGACATTTGGGGTTAAGTGACTTGCTTAGGGTCACACAGCTAGGAAATGTCAAGTGTCTGGGATCAGATTTGAACTCAGGTCTTCCTGACTTCAGAGCTAGTGCTCTAACCACTTTGCCACCTAGCTACCCCTAAATGTATTAGTTTGAATGAGATAATCTAATACAAAGCACTATTCCGATCTCTATAGCAAGAGTTAGGGCATTTTAAGTTCCCAAAGCATTATTTTGATGATTATTCCTCTTACTTTATTTTTAACTTAAATTTAATACTTAATTTCCCCCCAATTACATGTAAAAACAATTTTTGACGTTCTTTAAAATTTTTTTTGAGTTCTAAATTCTCTCTGTTCCTCTCTTCCCTTCTCTGAGCCTCTTTGAGAAGAAAAGCAATTTTGATAATAGGTTATATATGTGCAATCATATAAAAGATTTCTACATTAGTCATGTTGTGAAAGAAACAAGAAAAATAAGGAAAGTAAAAAAGTCTTTCTTTTTTTAATATATCTCTTTTCTTAAAAAAAGTTTATTGATTACTAATATATTTTGAACTAGTTTGTTTTGCATTAAGTTCATTAAAGCTTTATTTTAAAAAAAATGTACATGCCTTTTAAAAATATGACTTACATTTCTCAAAAAGTTCAATTGATTTCTTTCTTGATTGGAATTCTAATATCACTCGAGGCTATTTTCCTTAAGTCATTGTGGTCATTGTATAAGTTGGTTTTTTTAGGTCTGTCTATTCTGCATCAATTCATAAACGTTCTTTCCAGATATCTTTGAATTCTTCATATTTGTTGACTTTTGAGGTGACTTGTGGTGATTGCCTAATGCGGTTAATCCTTTCTATCCGAGAGACCTTGGGCAAAGTTTTTGTGCTTGAAACTCTAGATCTTCATCACCAAAGGGAATTTCCTCACTGGGAGTTCCCTATATAAAGAAATCACAGATCCAGTGTTTTTTTTAAAAAAAAGAATAATATTCCAAGGTATTCATATGTCATAAATTTGTTCATCTATTCCCCAATTAGTGGTTATTTACTTTGCTTCTAGTTCTTTGTTATCATAAAAAAATTCTGATATAAATATTCTTTGTATAACAACTTTCCTTTTGTCTTTTAAGCACCTTGGAGTTATAGTATTTTTTAAAAAATAACTCAGCTCCTTTCTTGTACCATAAATGAAGTTCTGTGAGGGCATGGCCAGAACAAGCCTTATTTGTCCATCTTCACCTAAAGCCTTGCACAAAGTAGCTGCTTATTAATGACCATGGTACTCAAGTCTATAGTCACCTATCAGCCATGGGATGCTGTCTCTTTCCCATCCCCACCCCCTGGTCGCCCCAACAATTCTCAAATGATATGGCAATAGCTGCTCATCCATTAGAAAAGCATAGCAGATAGAAAGGAACTACTATTAAATACCTGTCCTTGGCATTTTACAAATATTATCTCATTTCTTTTTCACAACAACTCTATGAGGTAGGTGCAATAATTATCCCTATTTCACAGCTGAGGAAACTGAGGAAGATGAAGGTTAAGTGGCTTGTTGAGAGTAGGAAGTGTGAGTCTGGAACCTGTAGGTAACAAGAAGTCCCTGAGAGGAATAGGGGAGTGAATAGGTCAAGAGATATACAAGTCATTTGATGTTTCTTAATCTATAAAATGAGGATACTCATGCTCACCTGACTCACAGGGGTATCTGGAAGAAAGGGCTTTGTAAATCTTGTAAATATTACACACACACACAATGATCTATAATTGCTCTGAAGGACTAAGGATAAAAAATCCTATCCATATCCAGAGAAGGAACTGATTGTATCTGAATACTGATTGAAGCATTCTTTTTTTCTCTTTCTTTTTTTAAACAATTTTTCTTGAGAGCTTTTTATTTTCATTGCGATAGGAGATCTGTATTTTCTTTCACAACTTTACTTTTATGAAAATGTTTTGTGTAACTTCATATGTAGGAGATAAGAGAACCTAGAACTCAAAAAAAATTAAAAGCGTGTAAACTTTTTTGTTGTTGTTTTGAATATAACTGGGTAAAAAAAGTTAAATAAATAAAATAAAATTTAAAAAAGATTTTACACACACACACACACACACACACATATACAATGTAGTCACTATATATGTAAAGTATTGGGCAATAGTTTCCATTCTGATCTCTCAGCCTTTCTTTTCTCCTGCATTAGAATTCTAATGCACAAAAAAAAAATAAAAAAATAAAAAAAAAAAAAAAAAAAGAATTCTAATGCACCTGCTCCTTTTCTAACTAACCTGGGATATCTGCCTCCTCTCCTGCCAGGCAAATCTGCAAAGAGTTTTCAGACCTGATGGCACAGGACCGTTCCCCACTGGGCAATAGCCGACCCTCTCTCATCCTGGAGCCCGGAGTCCAGAGCTGCCTCACTCATTTCAGCCTCATCACCCACGGCTTTGGGGGCCCAGCCATCTGTGCCGCGCTCACGGCCTTCCAGAACTACCTGGTTGAGTCCCTCAAGGGACTCGACAAAATGTTCCTGAGCAGCTCGGGCAACAGGCACCCAACTGGAGACTCAAAAGTATCAGAAAAGGATGTGAAACACCAGAAATAATCTGCTCTCGCCTCCGGCCTCCCCTGCCCCCTTGGGCCCGGGGTTCTCCTGAAGCTTGGGAAAGGAGGCCTGATCTCTTGAGTTTTGGGAACAGGGAGGAAAAAGAAGGGGGGAAAAGGCAGTTTGACTGTTGGGTCATTCTGGAGCACAGGTTGGAAAGATTTTTAGTTTGCTTTCAAAGGCAGTGATTGGGGAAAGAAGGAAAAATAGAGAGAAACCATGGAACAGTGTGCTGGAAGTGGGAGCAGGGGAAGGCTAGGCGGCTCGGAGACCTCGTTCCCTCTGCAGATTGATTCAGTTTGAAGCCGGGGACCCGCCATTCTACATCACACGTGCAATGTTCTGGCTCCTCTATCCCCCTCTCGGTGGAAGAGGCTTAGAGAAGGCTTCTGAGAGAGCCTCACTTGGTAGGGAAGGGGTGGGGAAGGGGCTTCATAGGGCAAGGGTGGGGGGAGGGGGGTGGTTGGGGTGGGGGATGATGAGATCATCATGAGATGAGATGAGAATGGCAATCCTTTGGCTGAAACCGGGGAGTGTGTGGGTAGGGGGGGTCTCCCTCACCATACAGAGAAGGCCCTTCCCGGCATAGGAAATACCCAATGTGGCTGATGACCCCTGGATGTTGTTCAAGGATCGGCTCTTTGACTCCCTTCCCATTCTTCCACAAGAGTAGTGGACATGAAGAATCGGCTCTGTTAGGTTCCTTAATAACCCTTCTTTCCACCTCCCTGATGGAACCCCCTGCCCCCCAAATGAAAAGGACCCAAGGGAGAGAGAAGCTATTGAAAAAACACAAAGCAGAAGCAGCACTTGAGTCCAGGCCAAACTCCATGGCCTTGTCGCCATCTGTACATATTTATTTATGTTGTAATTAAATCAGAATGTCTCAAAGTCTCCATTGCGAGTTATTTATATTGGGTTGAATTGGGAATTCTGATTTGGTTTGGTTTCCTTTCTCTTCGGCAGAGAGACCTCTGGGCCAATGGACACGGGAAGGAAGGGGGGTAGTTCTATCCCTGGGAACCTCTGGCTTGGCGGGATGGCAGCTGAAGTACTGCCGCCTCCGCCATTGTGTCGCTGGCGAGCTCTTGGCGGCTGAGTCTTGTTTCTCTGGATCCTGAAATAGCTGTGTTCTCCAACCACCAAGGTGTCTGCTTAATAAAATCCTTTGATTGGCTCTGCAGCCCTCTCTGTCCTCCTTCAGGCTAAGGGCTGGAGGGCTGGGTTGTCAGTGGGAAGGCAATATATCTATATTATCAATATAAGGGACTGGGAAGGAGCTAACACTGCCTCAGGAACCCGCTGGGGGAAAACTGAAAGGCAGTGTGGGACAATGGCTAACAAGCTGGCTACAGAGGAAGTCCTGGATTCAAATCCTGCCTCTGACATGAGTTGTCTGACCATGGGCAAATCATTTAACCTATTTCCTCATCTATAAATTGGGCACACTGATAGGACCTGTTTCGTCAATCAAATGGGATAATGTAGGTGTCAGGTGCCTTGTGAACTTGAAAGTACTTAATGAGCACCAGCGATCATGAAAATGGATCTCAAACCAGAATAAGCATTTATGGGGATAGAACACCTGACCCAGAGTCAGGAAAAGAGTTCAAATCTCCCTCAGACACTTATTAGTTTGTAATCCTGGGCAAGCCATTGAATGTTTCCGTTTTTTTTTTTTTTTTTTTTTTTGTTTGTTTGTTTGTTTGGTTTTTTAGCTATAAAATGAGCATGTTAATGAGATAGTGGCTGTTAGGTATTTTGTAAACTTTAAAGCACTTTATGAATGTAGGTTATCATTTAAGTTGCATGGATTTTAGAACAGAATAAGCATGTATAGGACACAGTTAGATGGTGAGTCTAGAGTCAAGAAGACAAGTTCAACTACAGCCTCAGTGCTTACTAGCTACATGATCTGGGCAATTCACTTAACCTGCCTGTTTCAGCTTCCTCATCTGTAAAATAAGCTGGAGAAGGAAATAGCAAACCTATTTTTGCCAAGAAAATCCCAAGGGATCAGAAAGGGTTGGACTCAACAACAAAAGCATTTATTAAAGCACCTACTGTGTGCTCATTTGAGCCTCACAACCAGCCTGGGAGGTAGGTGCTATTATTGTCAGATGAGGAAACCAAGGCGGGTAAAGTTAGATGGCTTGCCCAGTATTTGAGAATGAATTTGAACTTGGGTCTTCTTGACTTCAGACTTAAGTGTTCCACCCACCCTATCACCTAGTTGTCCCAACTTGCCTTTATTTTTGGTATGAGAAGATAACTAACAACCTCTCAGTTTGAAGAATCCATTTAATGTGTCATAGGATCCTAAAATACATGGGCAACTGTTGCTTATGTACAAGAAGAAAGACTCTGGCTATGTCCTTGGCAGGTTTTTCTGAGATCCTGAAGGAATGGAGCATGAGGCAGTGTCCAAAGACTGAATTCTTCACCAGAGCTCCATTGCTGACTTTGTGACTACTGGTAAATCACTAAAATCTCTTTTGTCTCAATCACAAAATAGAAATAGTCACCCTACCTCCAGTGGTTGTTGGTGGGATTCAAATGATGGCATATTCTGAATTAGTATAAAATTCTCTACAAATAGATGTTAGCTAGGTGCCACAGTGGATAGAGCTTCTGGCCTGGAGCAGGAAGATCATGATTCTTTGTCTCAATTTCCTCATCAATAAAATGAGCTGGAGAAGGAAATGTCAAATACTCTAGTACCTTGCCTTTCAAAAACCCCAAATGGAGTCCCAAAGAGTCAGACAAGACTGAAATGACTGAATAACTATACAAATGTAGAGAGTAGGGACTCAAACCTGTGATTTCATTGGTCCAGGGAATTCCCAGGGAAGGGAACTACTGCCGATGCAGGTTTGCAATTTAAAGTCTTAGAGAGCTGCCCAGAATAGTGGTATAGGAACCTAAGATGTACACAGGGATCCATGCGGGTTGTGCATATTGGCAAAGTTTTAAAATGTAATATTGATTTCTTAATTATATTTTTATTTATTTTGTTAAATATTTCCCAATTATATTTGAATCTAGTTCCTGTTACACTCTGGTGGATTTTGGGTTTGGGAATCTGTGTTTGACGTGGCTGGCCTGGAGCTCTGAGAGGTTAAGGGATATACCTAGTTAGTTTCATACATACTGAATTCAGGTCTTCCTGACTTTAAGCTGGCTCTGCTGCCTCCCCTACCTACAAATATACAAATTACACAAATGTATAAATATATAGTATACAAATTATACAAACATAACAAATTATTATTTTTCCACTTCACAGGCTTCCCCCCTTCCAAAAAAAAAAAAAAAAACAACCAAACAAACATGATAACTTTATTGTCTTATTGAGAAATGGCTGGGAAGTCTGTTTTCTTCTGCTCAGAAAGGGGTGACAGAAAAATCAAGCTGCATTGCCTCTGGAAGGCAAGCTTATATGCCCAAAGTCTGTTGAGGGGAACGTTGATTCACTTGGCTCTGGTTGATTCCTCTTAGTCACAGCCTCTACAGGCTGGCCCACCTAGTTTGGGAAGCAGAGACTATTTTTATTCCATGCTGCAAGCTGCTAGTGGACAGCAATCTTGTCTTTTAGCTTGTTCTGTGTGTTTCAGCCCTTATCAACAAGCATTAAAAAAATGGCTCTAAATCCAAATCATGCTTGAAAGCAATTTGGAACTGTATTAACTTCATGTCCTTAGCCTGCAGCATTGAGCCCAGTGCCCAGGGCCAGTCTCCTGAAGATGTTAAATACATTTAAAGTAAAGTTTCAACCAGTTTTCATGCCAAGGAAAGATCCAGAAAAGGCAAAGGACCCCCGAGGTCAGGACCAAGCATAACTAGCACTCTCTTCCTCCCTCCTTCCATCTCTTCCTCTCTCTCTCTCTCTCTTCTGTTCTCTTTCCCTTCCTTCCTTCTTCTCCTCTTTCCCCACTTCCTGTCTACCCCCTTCCCCATTTCTCTCTCTGTGTCTCTGTCTCTGTCTCTCTCTTGTATGTATGTGCCTGTCTTGGTCTCTCTCTCCCTCCCTCCCTGTCTCTCTGTTTCTGTCTCTCTCTCAATCTGTCTCTTTCTCTGTCTTTCTCTCTGTGTGTCTCTCTTTCTTCTTTCTCTCCATTCTTCCTCTCGGGTTCTCTCTCCATCTCTCTCTTCCTCTTTCTCTGTCTCCCTCCCTCTCTCTGTCTCTCTCTTTCTCCCTGTTTCTGTTTCTCTGTCTCCTCTATCCCTTTCTTTCTCTTCATCTCCTTCCCTCTTCCTCCCTTTCCCTCCCTATGTCCCTCCCTCCCTGTCTCTTTTTGTCTCTGTCTCTCCCTCCCCCCCCCCCCCCACGCCAAATCCTGGCCTCCAACAGCAGCAAGAGATTTTGCACTCTTCCTTCCACAGCTGGGTTGAGTTAGAAAACACGAATAACCTTATTGGATAACGACCTAATGGCACATTATCACGGAACCAAACCGCTTAAAATGTCACTTTGCATTTACAAGACTGCTCCCGATTTGAACTGTGAGTATTGCTGAGGAGAAAAAAATCTTATTCCTCCCCAGGAAGGCCAAGAAAGGGGCCCAAATTTGGAGGAAAGTGGTTTTTAGTTTGTTTCATTTAGAAAATGAAGGAAACCTTAACAGGATAGTGGTGGGGGCCGGGGGAGAATCAAGATAGCAAGGAGAAGATATTAATGGATACTGGCATAACTTGGGCCTGTGGACAAGAGTCAGATCTCAGCTAATGAGCTTTGAGGGTTTAGTCTAGAAAAGATGGTACCCAATGATAACGGCCAAAGCAGCTTTGTAGTAAGAGTTCTAGTGGAATTCTGGTGAAAAGATCCATAGCATCTCATCCACTTTGACCTGGACTATCCTTGATAGTGATGAGTCCCAATTTCCTATGTCAACATTATTGGAACTGGAAAGGTCCTCAGAGATCATTTGATATAACCCCATCATGGTGCAGGATTCCTAAGATGAAAAAAACCTGCGTATGGGACTCTGGAAGCTGAAACTCATTGTTCTTGTGGGGGGTGACCCCCATTTGTTACAGAGAGGGCTCAGAGGTAATGATGATACCCTTAGGGAAGGGCTTTTTGACTGGGGACCTAGATTTCACTGGGTTTACAAATATGCATGAGATTAAAATTACATCTTTCTTTTAACTAATTTCTAATTAAAATTTAGCATTACCTTCTTTTTTCCCCCCCAATCGGGGATAAGTGACTTGCCCAGGGTCACACAGCCAGGAAGTGTTAAGTGTCTGAGGTCAAATTTGAACTCAGTCCTCCTGATTTCAGGGCTGGGACTCTATCCACTGCTTACCTTTAGTGAGGAATTATTAGGTATACATGATGGTCACTAAGAGAAATCACATCTATGTGTACATAGTGCCTGGCACATATTGTCCTTCAATCATTTTTCAGTCCCATCCAGCTCTTTGTGACCCCATTTGGGGTTTTCTTGGCAGAAATACTGGAATAGCTCCTTGTTTCTTTCTCCAGATCACTTAACAGTTAGGGAAACTTAGGCAAACAGGGTGAAGTGATTTGCCCAGAGTCACACAGCTAGGAAGTGGCTGAGGCCAGAGTTGAACTCAGGAAGATTAGTCTCCCTGACGCCAGGCCTAGCACGCTATCCACTATTCCACCTTAGCTTCCCGTCTGGCATAGAATGCACTTAAAATCTTTATTGAATTGAATATAAAATTATTTGCTGGCAGATGTCTTAAAATATTATTTATACTCATTTCTATTTCAATTATTGATGTAGATCACATATGATCAGCCTTCCTGGACTGTATTTCAACATAATTGGTTTCCCTTGTAATCCTACTTATTTTATTTTATGCATTTAAAAACATTATTCTGAAAAGGGGTTCCCAGGCATTTAGAGACCACCAAAGGAAACCATGACAGAAAATTTAAGCTCTGGTCTAAAGCTATTATGAGGCTTCTCACAAATTCCTTTTGGCCTGAAGCCTGTCCCCTGGCTCCTTCTTTGATTTGGGTATAAAACGCCAAGTGACAAGAAATCAGAGTGAGCCAGCATAGAGTGTCACCAGGATTTGGCCAAGCTGTCTCTGGCATTCCCTTTACTTAGCTCATGTGGATTCAGCACCAAGAGAATTACACAGCACGCTCCCACCAAGGATCACAGAGTGATGGAAAGCAATTTAGGAGACCCTGAGTCAAGCTCCCTTATTTCACAGATGAGAAAACCATTGCCTACAAAGCAAATGACTTGACCAAGATCTTACAGGCAGTAAGTGCTAGAGCCAAGATTTAAACTCAGGTCCTCCATATCTAAATCTGAGGTCCATCCCTCTACATCACAACATCATGCTGAATTTCAGAGTTGGAAAGGCCACATAGTCCAACCCATATCTAACAAATGATCTTTCCTACACATAACCAAAAAAGGGCCACACAGCCTTTGCTCTAAGGCCTCTGATGAGGGAGAGCCCACCAATCCCATCCCACTCCCAAGTCTCTTCTCCAGTTTTAACATCTCTAGTGCCTTTAACCGATACTCATATAGCATGAATCCCGAGGCCCATCAGAATCCTGGCTACTCCTCTCTGGGTACTTTCAATGTATTAATACATTTTCCCCATAAATTATATTTTTGATTTACTTTGTACATATCTTAGACATTCCTAATTTTATATATATATATATATATATATATATATACTCTATATAAATCTTAGATATTCCTAATTTTATATATATATTCTGCATATATCTTAGATATTCCTTTTATATATATATATATACACACACACACACACACACATACATATATTTGAGCTTCTTGAAGGCAGAAGCTGTCCTTATCTTTGCATCTCAGCAGTCCCTTGTACATAGTAAGCACTTAATAAATGTCTTTTGGGGCAGCTAGGTGGTATGGTGGATAGAATACCAGGCCTGGAGTTAGGAAGCTGCTATCAACATTCTCTGTGTCTGATTCTCTGTGGCCCATTTGGGGTTTTCTTGGCAAAGAAATGGAGTGGTTGCCATTTTCTTGTCCAGCTCATTTTATAACTGAGGAAACTGAGGCAGACAGGATTAAGTGTCTGAGGTCAGATTTGAACTCAAGAAGATGATCTTCCTGATTCCAAGCCCAGTGCTCCATCCACTGCTCCATCTAGATGACCTGCAGGAGTTAGAAAGACTTGAGTTCAAAACAGCCTTAGACACTTAATAGCAGTGACCGTGGGAAAGTCTATTTCCCTCAGTTTCCTCATTTATAAAATGAGCTGGAGAAGGAAATGGCGAACCATTCCAATACCTCTACAAGAAAGCCCCAAATGGGGTCATGGAGAGTTAGACGTGACTGACCAAGAAAAAATAAACGTATTTTGAATTCTAAAATGTGGTTCCCAGAACTGAGCCCCATACTTCAGCTACGGCTCATTCCTGGATAGGATGCGTGTCTACAATCACGTTGGTTCTGTGTGTCCCATCACACTGTTGACTCATGTTAAGCCTTGTGGGATACTAAAAAGCCCAGATCCTTCTCTGACAACCTTGTCTAGCTGTATTTCCCTCATACAGACTTGTAGAGTTGTTTTTTAACCCAAGTGTAACACTTTGCATTGATTCCTTTCAAATTTAATCTTATTAGATTTGGCCCAGTGTTCTAGCCTGATGTATTCAGGATCTTGACTTGCCTCCAGTGCATTAGTTGTCCGGCCTGGCTTTGGGCCACCTGTAGATTTGATAAACATGCCACTTATGCCTTCATTCAAGAAAAAGAATGGAGAAAACAAAGTCCAGCTCTTCTGACACTGGCCTATGGTGCTATCGGTTACCTACTCACCAAAGTCCTCAGGAAGGGACCATCTTTAGCCAGGAAATCGAAAAAATGAGAACAGGGTCTTGTTAACTCCTTGGGCCTGAGGCTTTGCTAATAAGACATATGGTCGGGATTATTAGCTGGAGCGGAGGCAACAGCTCACTGTGGATATTGGAACAACACAGAAAGACTTTAAAAGGGTCATGACATTTTCTTTTTTTTCTTGGTGATTCTTTTTTTTTTTTTCCTGGGGAAAATTTTTATTATTTTTCAACCCCTGACTTGCTTGGTTTGGCTCTAATAAAAAATAGGTGGTGATTTATATGTGTAGATGGCTGGTTTACTTAGCGGCTTTTCTGCACATCTGGTGGCCCCAAATTAAAATTCATGCATTTAGACAGCTAGTACTGCTCATCATGACTTTTAAATCACTGGGAATTCAGGCTTTTAGAAAGCAGCAGTATGTACTGTGGAAAGAGCTGGAACTGGAAGCTGAAGACTGGGGTTTTAGTCCCCATTCTAATACCAATTGAGAGCTATTGGGACAGCCACTTCCTCTCTCTGATCTCCATTTTGTCATGAGTGGTTGGCAGAAGATCTCTGACTTCTAGTTCAACATTCAAGACACTAGAATGATGTGTTCTATAAGGCTAAAAATAGGTGATTTAATTGGAATAAAATCCCTCTCCCCTTTTTTAAAAGATAAAAGCATTGGGGTAGGGGAATAGGAAAGGAAGAAAGGGATCAGGGAAAAATGTAACGCTAAAAAACTCCAGTAAACTTTAAGGAGGCCTTTTTGAAGCTCATCAATGGCAACATTACTATTAACTATAAGGCATCAGGCCTTGGAAGGCGTCTGGGAATCCTAATTCTCCTTCATGGATTTTGCTTTTCTAATGAAAGAGCTTAGTTATGACTTTGTGGAGGATCAGCAGGCAAGCTCAAGAAAAGGAGGGGACCAGATTTACTCTACCCTTTGAAACAGGAGGGGTTTTCAGTGTCCTTCAGAGAGCAGCTTTGTGTTGGCAGTTCAGACATTCTGGGTTTCCTTCTTTCTTCCCAGAAGGTGCCAAGATGTTGGTTCCTGGTAAACCTCCAGTATCTCTTCATCAGCTGGCCCTGGTGTTCTCTCTCTACCCCGAGGCTAAACAGATGCTCCCCACTCTAACGTACCTCCAACCCAGAGGTCTGGGAAGGGATAAATTGTTTTTTGTTTATTAATCACCTGTGAGCAGAAGGGAGCCAATAGGAAGCCCATCAGGAGCAGAATTTTTGGTAAGGAATCAAAGGATATTAAAGGGACAGTAGAGTCCCCACAACTTCTGAGTTTCCATCGAGTCACTTGCTGAGTCTACTTTCCATTCCCAAAGTGGTAGCATGGTATAATAGTAATGAAAGACAAAACAGACATCACCATCAGACTTGGAAGTCAGATATGGACTTTAATCCCGTTACTGAGACCTTGGACAAGCTACTTAATTTCTCAGATCTGTTTCCCTTCCATAGAATGGACAAGTGACTCCCTGGCTCTAATAATGTGAGACAGTTCAAACTATTGGGAATAGTCTTAGCATCACGGCATTAAGAGATAAAAAAGGTCTAGCAATGATCCAGAAACCCAATTTTACCACTTACTAAAACTACACTTACTAAATGATAAATCATCTTGGAAAAGTCATTGTCTCTGGATCTCAAATGGCAGTTGTGGTGGTGAACTTGCTCTTACTTACTTACTTGGACTTAAAACTTTAAAATATCATTTAGTTCCTTTCCCTCCAACTATTTTTAAATGATTTCACAAACTCAAAAGAACTCAGGTGACTTTTCACAAAGATAGTAAACATCATGGCAGAATCCAAATAGAAACTTGAACCCAAATCTCTTGCTTCTTAAGTCTAAGTCTCCCTCCATTAAATCAAACTTCCTCTCCTTTAACAGAGACTTATAAAGTACTAACAGTCTGGTTGAAATCCCAACTACTAGACAGAAGAGCTACATTCCTTTAAATAAATATTATGCAAAAGCAATTGGGAACAAAATGTTAGAGAAGCTCAGCCTGCCAAACCAAACAGTGTTTGTCTAAGCAAACACCTTTGTTTAGGTTGCAAGTATATCCAAAATGAATACTTTGTTTCCACCATTCTAACAGAACAAAGATCCACTTTAGAATCCTACTGATCTCAGTGAAGATTCTTGTAGTAGCTTTTAAGGCCACCTGGAAGGCTGCTCCTCCAACAAGGCTGGCTCTCCTACTATCTCCCCTTCCCAGGCCTAATCTTGGGCCTGGAATCCCTCTGGAGTAGGTATCCCTCCTGAGATGGCTGGCCAAAGAACAGATGGTCCAAGAGTCTTCTAAAAACATGTTTTGCAGGCAGACTTGGATTTCACTTAGGATCTTCTACCATACTTAAGAAATGGCAGATGTAGTTTAAGTGACTTGACTTATGTCACTGTGGCAGTTTTAACTAGGATAATGGCCACAGTGGTGGTGGTAGTAGCTGCTAGAATTTATATGGTGCTTTCAGTTTTGCAAAGCACTTATTTTCTCATTTCAAAACTACCTTGGGAAGGAAGTGCTATTATTTTTGCCATTGTATAGATGAGGAACTGAGGCAAATAGGGCTGAGTGACTTGTCCCAGCCAGTAAGTGTCTGAAACCAGATTTGAACTCATGAAGATGAGTCTTTCTGACCCAGCACTTCACTGCGCCACCGAGCTGTCCTACTGAGTCTATCTGCATTTTACTCCAAATGGGGACAATCCCTCCATTATACCAAGCCGATTTAATGATCATCAAAAGATATCACATGGTCAAGCAACAGGATGTACAATTGGGGGGCCACAGTTCTGGGGACCTTTCAGTACAATATTCTGAGAATAGGTGAGCAGGAAAAGCATCTCATTAAAAATGATTCTTTGCTGGGAAAGGCAGGATAGAAGACCTCCTGTGGGGCCAAATTTGTGGCCGACTGAGTTTTGCTTAGTGAGGTCCTTGCTTAATAGAAAGCATATACGTGCATGAAATAACAAAAAGTCAAACTAACAGAACCAAGACAACATTGTATACAGTAATAGCAATGTTGTAGAGTGAATGTGAATGAGTAAGCTATTGTGAGATAAATGAATGTTTAAGTCAATCACAAAGGAACTACAAAAGGTCCACCCCAGAAAAAAAATTGATATGTGGAACTAAGTATTATATAGTTACACAATACATACATACATACATACATGCATACATATATACACACCCTTTCAAATACTGGTCTTCTCTAGTAAGAGGTTGGGAGAAAGGGAAATAGCTTGGAACTCAAATGGAGATATTGAGAAATGTAATATTAAAACAAAAGATATCAATAAAAATAAAAATAAAAAAAAAGCCAAGAGAGACTAAGACAGCACAACTCAGGAGCAGAGGAGATGGAAGTGAGAAATTAAACTGAATTAGAACCAAGGGAAAAGTACCATTCACTAAGTTCAGTGGCAGAATACATCTTCTCCGAGGAAGGGTCCAGTCAAACTGAACGAGAAGAGCCCAATTTGTCATTATCCAGTTTTATTAGTATCTAGTTCTTTATGAATAATGAATTTCAGAAGCGTAGAAAACAATAATCAAGGAGCCAGTCACAAAAAGGTAGCTGGCTAGTGAAATCAGGTCAGGGAGGGGCAGTGGGTTAGGAGCTCTTCTTGGAAGGGAGGATGGTATCCAGCTCATGGATGCCATCTTTGTCGATGATCCGGACACTGAAGGAGGGCAGGTTCAGGATGAAGCGCTTCTGGAGCTGCAGGGGAGACAAAGAAAAGGACTACTAGGAAGGCTGAGCAGTGTGCATGCCATCTGATAGTAAGGAGCCAGGGGAGGTGGCTGGAAGCCTGACCCAACAGACAAGAGAAGCATCAAAGGCCTGATCCTTCTGCCCTTGTTCCAGCTAGCTCTCAAGAGTGCCTTGGTCTGAGAGGCTCAGTTGGGAACATAAAGCATGGGGCCTGGTCTCAAAGGGGTACAAGGACTTTGATCTCAATCTATAGAACACAGACCTCTCTTACGTTGTAGAACATTTGTCTAAACTAATAGCTAATAAAAGATCAAGCAGGGCGGGGCCAATGCAGTGCTCTTTCCAGGTCTCACTAGCTAATCTTCTAAACCAAAGTGAGAACAAGTTGCTCCTTCCCCCTTCAAACTCCTTCTCCCTGCTTTCTCCAATTCAGTCAATGTGTCAGTGGAAATCATCTCAGCTTCCTAACAAACATTTATTTCTGTGTGCGAGAAAATTACAGGAGATTATGGTGTTCATATTTCAAAGCAGATTTTGGTGCTATCCCAGCTGAGGATAACTGAGGAATGGAGCTGGAGGAAATCGCTGCCCCTCTACGTCCTTCCTAACTTCTTCATTTTCTACAACCCTTCTCATATAAGGAAGCTTCCCCAGGCTTCCTTTAGGATGCAGCCATCTGCACTGTTCAAACCTCCACAACTTGAAACTCTCAACTCCAGCAGAATGAGACAAACAGCCCAAGAAAGACATGTTCCCAGAATCCTTCTTTAAGGTTGTGGACCATACTCTAATCTTCTCCACCGAAAGCTTGAGGTCAAGGGCTTGCCTCACATTGGACAGTGCAGAGCTGAGATTGACAGTCTTTGTGAACACGAGCAAACAAAGAGGCTCAGTAGCATGGGAGATTCTAAGTGTTCCCTTAAAGCCACCTCTGGGCCCCCAGCTGCCCCAGCCTCAGCTGACTTGATCAGGAAACTATGAAAGAGAGTTTGTTCTCAGATGCTGCTCCGGTAGGGAGGGTTACAAACATGGGGGGAGGGGAACCTTGCTGCAATGGAGTGAAATGCAACAGGCTTCTGGGAGAGGATAAACTAACATTTGCTGTACATGCCTCCTCCTACCCAGCTCTCCTATGAGACGGACCACAGTGTGCTCTGTCCTTCACTCTGAGGAGCACGAACAAAGAAAATTATGAAAGCTAACATACTTTGAGAACCTTAACGTGGTTATTTTCTCCAGAAAGAGAGATTTCCAGCCTCCCATTTTTACTGTTATGTGCAACCTTGGAATCAGGAGTCAATAAAAAGAAATCTTCCCCTCCCTCCCTGACCCCCCTACCCCCCCCCCCCAATCGATGATTAAATGTCCTGAACATTCATCTCCACTTTGGCTGTTTCCTTTGCACCAAATCTCCAAGTTCCTTTCTGCTGACCCTTGAATGTAGACTTGTCTATATTTCTTACTCAAGGAGTTTATTTTATCTATCTTTTATACTGAAGGAAAATTATTTAAGAAATGACACACACCTAATAGCTAGCGCTGATAGAGCACTTTAAAGTCAATAAAGTCAGTAAAGCACTTGATACATACTTGATACTCATTTGACTGATGTATGCTTTTTAAAGAAGTCAAATCTGAGGGTCACAGTAGATATGAAGCTTAAAAAGTGCCATGCGTGGCTGGCTGCACCAATAGGATGTGAAGTTTAGAAGAACGAGCAGTGAGGAAAAGCAATTAAGCCGAAGCGTTTACTTTGGGGAGGACGTGAACCATGCTAGCAAAGATAACAAGGTTGCTACCCCCCAAACCCTCCCCTCAGTAGCCACTCCACATCTGGCTAGTGGGTATTTATTACGCCTTCTGGCAAGGACAGGAAAAAAATGCGACTGAGGAACAGGAAAAATATTGGCAAACACAAGCAGACAAACATTCCTTTCTCGAGATCACATGGGAGCCACTCACCTCTTCCAGACATTTCTTCAGGAGCTCTACTGCCTCCTCACGTGTGATACCTGAAAGAGAAAACACAGACACACTGCTACGCACACACACACACACAGGCTGCTTTAATTAAAGCCCAACTCTCCTACCCCAAACATTTTATTAAATTTAAACAGCTTTTTCAGCTCAGTGCACACACGACCAAAAGAAAAGAGTTGAAGAAAAACTCTCCTTCCAACTTAGGGCAAACACATTCCATATGTACTCCAGGGTGCCCCGGACCCAAGTGTTCCCACTGCCACAAGCCATTGCAAATCGATTTGTTACAGGGAATGGGAAGCATGACGGAATTTTGCCTCCCATGGCCAGGGATCTGCCTTTGGAGAAGTCCAGCCGTCTCTCTCCCCTTGACTTTATTACGGATTTAAATCAGCTCCATCTGCCTAGGGCCGGCTGCAAGTCAAGGGGAAAAGCAGAGCCTGGGTTTCAGTGCTACTTTCCCTGCTGGGTATTAACTATAACAATGGGGAAGGCACGTGTGGGCTATCTCTGTGATTCTCACACATTAGAACGAAAAGGGGCTCTCAATGGGGATGGCAAACTGGAATGACATGTCGTACAACTGGGTTTGGGGGACTTGGTTTTTTCTTGTTGGTTTTTGGTGGGCAGGATGGAAGAATCACTGAGAAGTCACAAAAGAATTACCAAAAGGCAAAGGCTAGCAATGTCTTAGATGGAGAGTGTGATACTGGTATGGTTGGGCTTAAAGGATGTGGAAACAGAAACAAATGGAAATAATTTATTTTTATTGTGCTGGGTGGAGAGGAAAAGAGGAAAATTTAGAGGAAATGTTATCTGTGCTAATGGGCAAGGTCTTCATAAGCAGAGGCTATCAGAACCACCTGTTCCTTAAAATGGTTAAATGCAGGTGCTGGGATGCATAGCCCTGGGCTGGAAGAAGGAATTATAAGGCCAGAGTCAAAAACAACTCAGGATCTCTGTCTAACATTTTAGTTGCCAGTTATTAGAGGATTTAGAAAAAGCAGCATCTTATAGATATAACTGCTATTCCTATCACAGGGTCTTGCTCATTATAGTTTAATAACTGCTTGTCAAACTGAACTGGAAAACTAATCTTCTCCAAGAAGAGACTGCTACTGGTCAATACTGATCTAGAGGAAAGACTGCATATAGAAACAATTGGTCAAACTGATTTTAAAAACCCTAAGCCACAGCTGTGCTCACCAGGACTTTTAATGGCTCTTTGTCTCACCCACTCTCCCCAGGTCACTGAATTCTTCAGGTAACTGACTAACTGCCTGTTCAGTTCCATGGGAGTTGTACATCAGGTGCCAATGATGCACAGAGGGACAAACTGAGAAGCAAATTCCAACTGCTGAAGACCAGTAATGTTACGGCTTGTTAGCACACAGGTTTGCCAAAATGAGAAGGTTGTATTTAATCAAAAGCTCTGGATATCCTTTTCTTTGGTGAAAAAAGGACAGTTTTGCTGGCAAGAGGAAGAGATTCCTTTAGATTTCTGAAGAACCCCATGACATGATTAACTGAACTCTTCTAGGAGGAGAACCTATCATTAAGGTTGATATTTCACAGCCTCTCTGGGCTCATCATCTTGTCCTGCCTGTCTCTAAGTAGGAGTGCTCAAGTCATCATGCAGACTCTTCTGCATGCAGAAGCTCTTCTTTATCTTGAGGCTAGTTCTGTTTTTCAGTAACTTCCACACAGTGGAATAGGGTTGGTCTCCAAGCTAGTCCTTCCAATACCAGACGAGCTCCATCTGTGCCAGTCAGATACCATCAGCCCAGACCTGGTAACCCATCTTTGTGCGCTACTAGACACTGCTGAGAACCATCGAGATGTGGCTTTGCAGTTACATCCAACAAACACTATTACTTACTTGGTTTGTAATAACGATCTAGGATGCTGAGGGTTAAAAAGGCACCATAACCATGGGCTGCAAATGGAGCTTTGGCCAGGGCTGCCAGGTAGTCCATATAGTATAGTGCAGGTCCTTCATGCTCATCATAGCCGGCCAACAGGAGGTTCACATGATATGGGGTCTGTGGAAGACAACACCATACTGTCTTGGTTTAAAAAGCACCAACAGTAACTTGCTTTTGGAAGTCGATGGTGTTTCCCCAACCCTTCCAGTGACAAGATGTTCCTTAGCAGCTGAACAAAGCATCCTTCAAAGACTATTTCAACAGAGAACCCAGGATGAGGAAGTTGGGGGTAGGGACAGGTAGCTGCTTTCTTCTAACACAAGTGCATTTTTGGCATCCTGCTGTTGCCTCAAGGCCCACCTCAGAGAAGGCTACAAAACAAGAGGACATAGTCAGCTTCTAAGATGAAGCCTGTATTCCACTAGGAGCCCTGTATGTCTCAGTACTAAGACAGGTGGTAATCACAAATGTGGGCGTGTACTGGCCTAAGCCATGCCTTTCCATATTAACATTTAAGACTCCTGACAGTTGGACCAAAATATTACACAGTAGCCTGGCTATTCATATTAATATGAAAGAAATAATATTTACCAAAAGCACCAACAATTAATGCTCACCTTGTTCTATAGGGGAAATGGGAAGAAAAGAGTCAAGGAGGAAGTTCTCAAGTATAAATTAAGTATCAGAAAATCAGAAAAGTTATATTCTTATATGAAATACTATCATTTTTCTTTAAGATTCCAAGGTTTCAAAAATAACTTTGACTGCTGTTTGGAGTTTATCTGTATTCTTTTCCATTCTTGATTCCCTGTAGTCTAAGGGAAAATTTGGAGAAATTCACCTCATTTTTTTACATCTAAAAGAGACCACCCATTTTTACTATAAGAGCCTAGCCATTTACCACACGAAGTTTAGAGATTGACTAATGCTTTAAAGCCCTTGCTAGTGACCTCCCATTTTACATGGTTTAATTTTTTTCTGCACAACACGCATTCATCTTGCATTTGCCACAGTGGGGAACAGTATATGTATATGGTTATGTGTGTATTCTAAAACATATGTGATTATATGCACATTACTCTGAAAGACCTTAACATACTATCACAGAACACAGAAAGATACAAGTTCATGGAATTGGATTATATGCCTATAAAAAGTAGCATTTTACATTTTTTGAGTACCAAATTATTAATATGAATATTTGGCAGCCAGAGAAAACCATGTTGAAAGAACAAATGAAAATATTATGCATTCCTTTCAAAACTGAAGTAGGTAAGACAGCCAACCTAAGCAGGTGGATTCATTAAATAGCTGCCATTGACTCTAGAGAGCAGCCCTCAATCACAGGGTGTGAGCGAATTGACAGAGGACTGAAGAAAGATGAATTGACAAGTTATTGAATCTTGCACTGAAGGAAATTGCTGACCTATGACATTTTCACAGAACATATCAAAAGACAAGAAGAATCCAGGGATTCTTAGGTTTTCAATCTGGTTCAATGATCAATTTGTTAGCAAATGAGTCAGGGTAGGAAATTCCATTAATTTCTATGTGCTGATTTCCTCATCTATAAAATGGAATTAATGACCCTTTCTTTTTTTTTTACCTTTTTGTAAGCAAGCATGTTTTCCAAATTCAAAGAATATTCGAGATTATGTCTGGTAGCTTAGTGCTCCCAAAGAACAAAATGCTAATTAACTTAGATGGATAAAGAGAGAGAACTGAATAATCTTTGTTTTGTTTTGCACCTAGTACAAGCCTACAAAATGGGTATATATAAGATAGCTTGCTACTCATACAGTTAAAATTAGAGTAAGTACTTTTCTTCTTTTGTTGACAAATATCAGGCAAAACTGCCTGGTCCCTTTATTTATCCCATGTGTTAATACTTAAAAGATTATTGTACTCTGTTGACTGGCCCAACTGCTGGAATACTATAGGGTAGCAATCTATGTTATGGCAGCAGAGTTGCAAGGAAGTACTTAAAACCAAACCTGGAAATAAAAAGTGCTCAGGCTGCTGAAGCTAGGCATTTGATGAGAATCTTGCCTGTTTTATCCTTTCTTATTAGATCAAAGCGTATTTACAACAAATACAGGAGATTAAAAAAGGCCACTATCAGAAGATCTTAGATGGAACTCTGTCAAAAGAATTCCAGATGTAAGTTGTTAACACAGATGTATTGCTTAATTGGTCTATATAATATAATTTATTTATGCTTAAGCATCTGACATGCACTCACTAAAGTTGGTATTCAGAAGCCACCACACGTGGTACAGAAGATAACTCACAAATTATTGTGTGACTCTGAATTACCAACTTTTGTATGTGTGAGATGCTTAAGCATAAATAAATGGTGTTATCTAGACTAATTAAATCGATACATCTGTGAAACAACTTGCAGTTTCTGACATTCTTCTGACAGTGCTTCATGGAAGAGCTCTAGCTCACACTGTCTTTTTAAAATTTCAAATAAAGTCACGCTCTCACTCCTCTAGAAAGGTGGCATTTTAAATACTGATGATAGGGTTATGTGTTCCTACCTATATGCTTTCATGTTCTTGACTCAGTGTCTCTCTAAAAGATCACTCTCTATTTTCTACAAATAGACCCCGCATTTTACTCTTGGGTGTTTTGGAAAATATTCCACATATGTAAGAAGGTACAAGTGATCCCATAAGTATTAATGATGTTGGGTTAGCATCAAACTCGAATGTGTCACACATTTCAGCAATAAACAGTTAATGTTTAATAGTGCAAGAAGTTAACAGGCATTTTATTAATGAAGATAGGGAAAGAGGGACTGATGGAACCAATTAAACTCCATCAACAATTGAGGAACTGTCTAATTTTCATTTAAGAAATTATTATAAGAGGTAGTGTAACATAAATAATGGAAAAGTAACTTCAGAGGCAGAAAGACCTGGATTCAAATCAAGCCCCACGTTAGCTGTGGGACCATAAGTGAATCCCTTAACTGCTCAGTGATCCACATACCAAGCTCACTGACCCATGTGGCATTCCCAAAGGACAGGGCCAGAGCAACATAAGTGAAAAGAGGGAATTTCTCCTTTTGAGTTCCCAGGACATTTGAATATCATAAGCCCAGACCTTTGTTATACTTATTATTCTTTTCCTTAGCCTCAGGAGAACTTATATTACCTCTTCGAGGATTATTGCATTGAGGAGATACTTCCTGTTTTGGCTAGGTCCAGGCATTCAAAACCTAAAGAAATGGCTCAAAAGGTATTTAAATCTCTCAGGCCATAAAATAAACACGCTCACTCTCAGAAACATTTCTACAGAAAACTCAGGGAGATAAGGCTTATAGCAAATCAACCACTCTTGTTCTTGGCACTAATGTGGATTAGGTACTTATAAACTTAGAGGCATTAGCTCAGGCTATATGCAGCAGGAGATGCCCTGGAAGGCAGAAACACTGTGTAACATCCTAAATATTCACCTCCATTTGTATTTTGTCAACTATTTTAATATACTCATACATATCTCCTGCCCCAATGGGGAATTTATAAAGCCCACTCTCATTCTAAGGACACCCACCTCCATATCCCATTAATGCCAACAATTGGCTTTTATTTTGCACTACCATTTTATGTCATTATAAGTGAGAACTTTACCAAACAATTTTTAAACTGGGCAATTAGCAGACATCACTGGATGTTCAATCCCATTTCACAAAGGAAGGACACAAGCATTTATTAAGTGCCCACTCTGTGCCAGTCTCTGTTCTAAGTACTTTGCAAATGTCAAAAAGTTTATATCTCACAATGACCCCGAGAGTTAGGAGCTATTATTTATTCCTATTTTACATATGAGGAAACTGAGGCAAACCATGGCTAAGTGATTTTCTCAGGGTCCCAGAGTTAGTGTCTGAGACTGCATTTTAGCTCAGGTCTTCCCTACTCCTCTGGCATCCCATAGCTGGGTTGGTGGCACAACCTATATTGGATTCTATGGTGTCATATTCTCTAATGGTTACTCTTGCCTTCCACTTAAACAAGGTCATCTGGATTGAGACAGTATCTTTGACTTCTTTTAAATCATTTCCAACATCTGGTCCAGAGCTTGACACAGAGAAGTAAAATTGCTACAAGCATTTCATGAGAGCATTTTTTTCTTTGTAAAAATTTATTTAGTATTTTATTTTTCCCCAATTAGATATAAACACAATTTTTTAACACTTATTCTTAAAACCTTGCATTCCAAATTTTCTCCTCTCCCTCCCCACCTTCCTTATTGAGAAGGCAAACAATTTGATATAACTTATACATCTGTAGTCATGCAAAACCTATTTTAGTCATATGTTATGAAAGAAAATAGACAAAAAGAACTCAAGAAAAATTAAGCTTTAAAAAAGTATGCTTCAATCTCAGTCAAAATCTTTAAAAAGCTATCTATACTTATTGTCTGTACTATCTTCCTACTTTTCTTTTTTTTTAAATTTCTTTTAATAATATTTTATTTTTTCAAATACTCTAGCTATACCACTGTCAATGACAACGTTACGGGCTTACTGTAAACATTAATATAGTCTGTTTTAAAGTCAAGTCCATTTGAGCACCTAAATGAAGAAAGAGGGACTATTTTGTTGATCCAATTAATTTCAGAATCTGAAATAGTATTAAAGTCAGAAAACTGGTTCTGAATTCCAGGTTCCTCAGACTTAAAATGAAGACAAAAGTATTCTTTCCATCTCAAGATTGTTGAGATCAACTGAGATAAAAGATTCTGTTGCTCAAGCATGAAATGTAGACAAAAGCTATTATTATTAAAAATCCCCTGAAATGTTACCTATAATTTGTAAGGAAACAAATGCTAGGAAAATATATTGGAATAAATAAAAAATTGCCTTCTTTCCAACATAAGGCAATGTTTATTTTAAATGTACCACTTTTCTGAGCTCATAGCATTATATTTAGGATCTTTCTTTTGTATTATATATTTGATTGAACAATTGGACATCATTACTAAAATTATAAAAGTTCCTTGAAGGTTAGAATGTAAAGGCAGGGGGAGAAATGCCCATTAAACATGAAAGCCCCTGGAAAGAACAGGGAAAGGAACTGGAAATGGAAGATCACAGTGCTGGTCCCTGTACTGCCACTCACTAGATATGTGACTACAAACCCCTCCTCCTTTCTGGGACTCATTTCTCTCTCTAAAATCATTTGAACCTCCCTCAGATTCCCTTTAACCAGAATACTATATGCATGATTCTTTATCTGCTTCTTATGCTCCTTAGGCATTCTAGGAAAAAAAAAAAAATTCCCCCTTGATTCCTAGCCCTCTCTTACATGTAAGACTAAACCACAGCTACTTTTTACATCTAAAGGGAAGACAAGTAAATTCTGTTAGAGACAATATTTGCCACTCCTCAACTCCTGATGCATACTCAACTTCTTGTATTTTTTCCCCTGATTTAAAAGAAACACACTGTAGCGATTAGAAGAGCGTGAAATTCCATAAATTTTACAGCTAAAGAGAACAGTTGTGATAAATACACTGAAACAACAAAATCAGCGACAGGAGTCTGGGCGGTGACAAGCAGCGGTGTGACATCTGGCGGAAGCCAAAGTCACAGCAAGGGGGAGTGAGGTGGGCGTGAGGAAGCATCCTGCAGAGCGTGGACACGGAACAGGAGAGGAATTGACAGGCTTCCTTTGGACCCAGGCCAGCCTTTGCCACCTCTAATTGAATAGGACACCACTCTGAACTGAGGGGCCTCAGAAACTCTGCTATTTTTTACTACAAAATAACGGGCAGCACCCTGGTATGCTAAGCAGTACTATGAGCTGTGTGCTTCCATTCCCAGGACATTAGCAATTTGGGGGCAGAGGAGAGGGAATAAAGCTAGTGAGACAAAGGAATCTGTAAAATGATGATATCAATACTCTAAGTAAGCCTTGAGAAACTATAGAGTGTGCTTCAAACTTGGACAAAATCCTCCACTCCTTGGATCAATTAATTGCCAATCAATTCACTGAACAATCAAATGTCATTTCTGAGACTGGACTTGTAGCAACAGAATTATGGGGATATTTTACATCTGAATGTTTTATACAATTTGTTCACATAGATATGATACACACTGGTCCCCATAAATTTTTTATCCAAATGCACAATTCTTACTTCCTCAAGTTCATGTAGGCCCAGGGAGAACTGACCCATCAATTCAACCCTTCCACTCTAATATGACCAAAGAAGAAGCTTTTGATGTGCTTCTGCACTGTGGAAGGTAAATTCCTTTTCCTAAACATAATAAAAGCAAAAACTAGCTTTTGAGACAAGTCTGTTCAGGTGTTCTACCCACTAAACCAAGATAAAAATGAAACATTCTTAATTCATATGAAAGTGGACTCTGAAAATTAAAATCCCACCAGTCTATTGCTGACTAGTCTAAATCTACAATTCCATATTCAATTCCAGTAACCATGTTTTAATAAGGTTATCAACTAGACCATGGCTTCTTAAACTTTTCTCATGAGAAAGTTTTACATGATCCTGCGTATATATGTAAATAAGCACACAAACCAAACATTTACTAATAATAAATCATTAAGTTACATAACCCCATGTGGGGTCACAACCCACAGTTTATGATGCTTTGAACCAGACTGCACCCAGGTAGCAAAACAGATTGATAAAAGATATGGAAACCATATAATAAAAGACAGTACCTGAATGGTGGTTTGCCTTGTATAAGCCTTCAACCTTGCTTCCTGCCTAGAAATTCTTTACTCCTCTTCCCTTCCTATAAATACTTATGCACCCAACTCATGTATTTCATATGTATATGTATCTATTTCATACTATAGTTATTTGTTTATACCTTATCTCCTCCACTAAATTTTAAGTTCCTTAATGACAGGGACTGCATTGTATTTATTTTCCTATTTTCTCCATTGTCTAGAATATGACACTTTATTTAATAGACACTTAATATCTTCAGATATTTTAAGAGTTGGAGAAAGGGTGTTGTGGTAGAAAATGAATTTATAAAAAGTTTGGAAGCACTTTAGGCATTAACATACAACCTTTTGCAGTTTTTTTTAATCTTTAAAAAGAAGGGGTTACAAGAAACCATAAAAGAGGGAAAAAAACCCAAATGTGCAAAAATGTTTGTAGCAACTTTACTGTAGTGGCAAAGAATTGGAAAACGAATGCATGCCCAGCAACTGGGGAATGGCTGAATAAGTTATGGCATATGAAAGTAATGGAATATTATTGTTCTATAAAAAATGATGAACAGTCCGATTTTAGAAAAACCTGAAAAGATTTTTATGAATTGATATTGAGTGAAGAAAACAGAACCGGGAAAACATTGTACACAGCAACAATAAGACTGTGTGATGATTAACTATGATACACTTGTTTTTTTTCAGCAATTCAAATAAACTTTTGAGGGAAAACATCATCCACATCCAGAAAGAATCTTGGAGACCAAATGTGGATCAATGCATACTATTTTCACCTTTTTTTTTTTTTTCCTTATGATTTTCCCCTTTTATTTTGATTTTTCTCTCTTAACATGACTCATATGGAAATATGTAAACATGAACATACATGAGTAACTTAAAAAAAATTTAAGTTATAAACCCTGAAGGGATTAGATTAGGTGGTCTCTATAAAATCCTTTCTATCTCATACTCCATAAAGGGGATTCATATTGTTCTGTGTATCAAAGGGGCAAGATGAAGTCTAAAGGACCTCATTACACAGAAATAGATTGACATAATAAAAAATTTATTAACACTAAGAGCTATTTAAAAAAAAGAATGAATAGTTTTGTTGAAGTAATGAACTCCTCTGTAAAAGTTAGATGACCATAATTTCCTAATATTTCATCTTTTCTATGCCTCACTCCTCTTAAATTCATTTTCAGTAGGACTTTTAATCTGTCTGTCTTTTTCAGCATTTTTCCAAAATATCACTTCTATTTTAGCTTTTTCCTCTTGCTAGTCTTGACCCTAGGTTTAATGACATACACCACCCTCTACAATACTTTGCTCCATCATCTTTCTGCCATTCATGTCTGCCCACTGTAGATTCCTTTTAACACCTCCTCTGTTCCTATCACATGTATCCAAAAGGTGGTGGAGCAAGTCAAGTAACAGTATGAGCACCACAAAGCTGGGCCCATGTTACACCAAGGCAATCCTTTTACCCCTCTTTAATTAATCCCTTCATTCCACTTACAATACCTCTCCCCTACATCCTCTAAACAGATAAACTCCACTAATAATTTACTGAGAAAATAAGAATCCATTTATCATGAGTTGCCTCTTTTCCCTTACTCTATATATGAAGACCTTTTGAAGTGCAGTGTTCCTCCCCATCCTTCTTTACTCATATGAAAAGATAATCTTCTTTCTTCTCACCAAGGTCTATACTTCCTATATTCCTTGCTTTTTTTTTTTTTTTTTTTTTTTGCTCTTCTAATTTTCAATCTCTTCTTAGCTATCGACTCCTCTTCCAATGCCTACAGAAACACCAAGTTCAACTGTTTCTCTCTCTTTTAAAAATTTTTATAGCTTTTTATTTATAAAATATATGCATGGGTAATTTTTTCAATACTGACCCTTGTAAAACCTTATATTCCAAAATTTCCCTTCCTTATCCCCCTCCTCCTTCCCCTGGATGACAAGTAGTCCTTAATTGATTCTCAAAAAATCTTCACTTGACCCAGTCATGGTCTTTTCTCAATCAAAAAAAACATTAAGTATTGATCATGTGCCAGCCATCTTGCTAAGTGCTACAAAATACAAAAGTGAAATAATCCTTCCCTTTAAAGGCAATGTGTACATGTTTAAGTGTCTACATGATACATACAGAGTTTTAAAGGCTAAAAGGACATAGACCAGCAGCTGAAGGGACAATGAATGTAGAAGATAATGCCCAAGTTGGGTCCTGAAGGAAACCAGGGATTCTGAGAGATAGAGGGGATGTGGGAGAAGGGGGGGGTTACATTTCATGGAAAGAGGCCAGCCAACATAAAGGTTGCAGACAGATGGGAGCACCGGGGGTCTTCTTCATCAAGGAGGCTGATAGAACTAGAGTGCATGGGCAGCAGTGTTGGGAAAAGGAGACTGGGAGGGTGGGAAGGAGTGTTAAAGAGCAAAGATACAACCTTCTATTTGGCACTGGAGGCTTAATAAGTAGCTCAATTAAACTATTCACTGTTTTTTAGGAGAATCCCTGTAAAGGCCTTGTGGAGGATGGCTTGGAGCTAGGAAACCCAATCTGGAGGCTACTGCAATAGTCTAGGTTGGAGCTGATGAACTGAACTAAAATGATGATGATATGAGTGTTAAGGACATAGACATGTGATACTAATTAGGCAGTGACTTGATGTACAGGTTGAGGACCTTCAATTCACCACCTCTTTGTCAGGAAGAAACGGGCTTTATCTCCTCTGGAGACATGGTTGATCTTTCAAAGTTGTTTTTCTTTACAATTTTGTGTAAATTGTTAATCTGGTTCTGCTTGTTTCATTTTATCAGTTTATGCTAATCTGCTCAGGTTTCTGAAACCATCTATTCCATCATGTCTTATAGTACAATGATGTACTGGTTCCACTATATTCATATGCCATAATTTGTTGCCTATCCCCAGTTGACAGACACCCCCTTTTAATTTTTTCTCTTCTAATCTTCCCTAAAAACCCAGAAATTGGTTTGTCTTGCATTATTGCTTTTCTGGCATTATCCTCCCTCTTAACTAACTCCACTCTCTGAACCTACTTGTTTATCTACTGAGTTTTATTTCTATACCAAACTGCTGTGTATTATTCAACTCTGTGTCTCTTTCAGATAAAAGTGAGGTTTATTTGATGTCTGATGCTCCTGTTCTTTCATGTTTTTACACTTTTTCTCATGCAGCTCAGTTATGAGAAATAGCACATTCCAGCCCTTTGTTTTTCCTTTTACCCTACTCTTTCTCTCCCCTCTTAAAATCTTCAAAAGAAAACCAGTCTCTCTCTTTCTCTCTGTTTATGTGTTTAATTTAACTCTCTCATTAAGATATTAAGGTTCTGAAGATAATTTGTTTGTTCTCTTTTATTAGAAGGATATTAAGATTCTGCCCCTTGATTCTAATAGATATGGGCAGTTTTTATCTGATTTTTAAAAACATAGATCTAGGCTTTACAAAGATTGTATTTTTTTTTAAAGGAATTTAATGATTTTTTAAAAAAGCTTTTTATTTTCAAAACATATGCATAGCTTTCAACATTTACCCTAAACTTGTGTTCCCTCCCTTCCCAACCCCCTCCAAATCCAAAATGTTAAATATGTGCAATTATTCTATACATATTTAATGATTCTTAAATGACCTTCCCTTGACACATTTTAATATCAGACATCTCATAGTTTCTATTTTCAATCTTTTGTTATAATAATACTTCTAGTTGCTTTATGGAATCTTTGATTTCTGTTTGGTCTTTTTTCATATTCAAGGAGTAAATCACTTAGTAAGATTTACAACTTTCTTCTAAGCTATTTATTCACTCAATTCTTTCCTACAGAGCTTTTATTTCAATTTAAAAAATATTACCACCACCACTAACAACAACCTTTTGCTTCATTTCTTGTGGTCCTTGGGCAAATTCATTTTGTTTCCTTTGAGTTTCAGCTTACAATTCTTACAGATATACTTTTTTTGGGGGTCTTTGGAGTCATTTTTTTTTTTTAAGTACTGGTCAGTATTTTCTTTAATAAATTCACTTCTCCAGCTTTAGTTTCTGTGCTTGGGTTTAGTGCCAGGGCCAGGCCTGTCCCCTGCTGAAATTTTAGGTGGAAGAGTTGACCTTGCTTGTTTTTTTCCTGGTTTACTGTGATGATTTATGTCTATCTTCTTTCAATGATCAGTTCAAATATCACCTCCCACTATGCCTTTATTGCTCTCTCAGTTCTTACTAACTCTTCCCATTACTTACTCTTACTCTCAGCTCCTAATACTATCCCGATCACTCTCCACATCCTTCTTTTCCCTTGTATTTACTTTATAAATACTTGGATGATGTGCATATGGCTTCTCTGCACAGAATGCAAGCTCCTTTGGAGCTAGGGCTATTTAATTTTTGTCTCTATTTCATGCAGCTAGGATGTTACTTAGAACATACGTTAATAAGCATTTTATAAATGCTCGTTAATTGTCTTTCAACTGTTTCAGTGGTGCCCGACTCTTTATGAACCCTGCCACTAATTGGTAATTGACTCTGAAAACCATGAATACTTCATGAAGGGCTTCCTTTACTGGACAGAACATTCTTGATAATTTCTAAGATCCTTTCTTAATTTATAATATAAGACCAGCTATTTTTTTTGACGTAGCAAAAAATAAGAAAATAAAAGTATTCCATGTTTGCCTGCAATCTCATCCATAACTATATCGGAAAAATAATTTCTATTCTATTTCCTTTTGAAGGTCTCTGATTAAGCCCAAGTCTTGTCTTAATTGTGATTTTATTTGCAAAACAGAAACATACAGATCTGGCTCTACTCCTTAAGTGCCTATATAAAGAAAATCTCAGCAGTTATTAATAAAATCAATTATATCATCAGACAGTTCAGTTATGTGGTTTAGACTTCTATTTATTTATTTATTTATTTATTTGTTTTTTTCTTTCTTTCTTTCTTTCTTTTTTTAAGGCAGTTGAGGTTAAGTGATTTGCCCAAAGTCACAGAGTATGTAAATGTCCTGAGACCAAAATTGAACTCAAGTGTTCCTGACTTCACAGCCAGTATTCTTTCCACTGTGACATCTAGCTGCCCTAGACTTCTATTTCAATGAGCTCTTTTTTCATTAACAGCAATATTCTGTTTATATAAGAGGAAAGGAAGGAAAATGGATAACTACCCCTACTTTTCAAAATACACATTTCTCAAGTATTAGGATTCATTTTCCTTTTTAAGAGGAAACTTGGAAAATTATTTTCAATCTTCTTTTTTAACAATACCAGCAATAAGCTTCAAAGTACCAAAGCTCAATGATCATAGAAAATCTCTAAGACTTAAACTATATATCCATGGAAGTGAGAGCTATCCTTAGGATAATTAATAAAGTTATATCTTAAATAAGATTCAAGTACACATTATAGAAATGGATATAAAGGTAACATTATGATATAGTAGAAGAAACATTGGGTCGAGTCAAGAAACCTGGACTCTAGTCCTAGAAGTGCCATGAATTAGCTGAATGATCTTGAACATATTGTTTAATTTTTCTGGGTCCCAGTTTTCTTCTTTCCTAAGCTACTTTAGGTAGCTTTTTAAGAATCTATATGCTTTTACCTTTAAAAAGCAACACTTTAATTCATGGCTTAATCTTAGATATTTATATTAGAACAAAACAAACAACAATGACTACCTATGGGTCATAACTACCAGCCTCACGTATCCTGAACTTGACAACTTAAATGTCTACTAACAAAAAGGGAAAATCTCACCAATTGCACTTAGCAAGGATACATATGTGCACAAACTAAATGGATTCATGGAATATAAATACTTTCAGTGGCCTGTTAAATACCTTCGCGTGATCTCAACTGGAAGACAGATGTGGTATTTTAGTCTTTTAACCCAATGAAATTTTTAACGTATGATGGATTGAATGAGATAAGCACAAGTAAAGCATATTGCAAACCTTAAAGCACTACATAAATTCTACTATTGTTGTTATTACTGTCATTTTTCAATCTGCAAACAGAAGCAGGGATTAATTTATGGGGCAGCAGAAAAAAACTGTACCTCTCAGCTTCCTGGTTGGGCTCCCTGCCTTGTTTTTTCCTACTCTAACCTATCTTTCAGTCAGCTGTCACATTGGTCTTCTATCCCCATGTTCTATAAACGTACGTTTCTCCATTACCTCTTGGAGGAAATAAAAAATCCTGTTTGGCTTTCAAAGTTCTTTACAAATAGGCCTTTACAGTTTTCTCATTTGTAAAATGTAATAATAGTACCAACTTCCCAGGTCTCTTGTGAGGATCAAATGAGATATCAGTAAAGTTTCTTCCCTCTCCTTGTTCTCCTTACTTTCCCAGTATTCTTATAACCTCTTTCATCACATACATATCTACGATCCAGTGGCACCGAACTCCTTGCTATTCCTTGAATAAGATAATTCCCTCCCAATTCTGCCTCCTGGCTTCCTTTAGGTCTCACCTCTGCAAGAAGCCTTTTCCTGTCCTCCTTCATCTTAGTATCCTTCTGAGATTACCCTACTTGTTTTCATGTTATCTCTCCAATTAGATTGTGAGCTCCTTGAGAGTAGAGAATCCATTCTCAGCCCTTAGCACAGTGACTATAACAGTACAAGAAATTAATATAAGCTTGTTGACCAACAACTGAGTTAGTTGAAGTCCTCTTACAAGTTTTGCCAATATCTCAAATTCAATATGATCAAAAGAAATTCATCCTCTTCTCAACTGGCTTCTCTACATAATGTATGCATTTCAGTTGTTGGTGTCACCATTTCCATTCAGTCAGCAATTCTTTTCTTAATTTTATCTTCTATGACATTGCTCACATTCATCTTTTTCCTTCTACTCCCACTGCCACCATCTAGTTCAGAGTTTTGCATCTGTTGTCTGGACAATTCTTAAAATGTTTCTAGGGTTCTCTCTCCTATAGTGGTGTTCTATCTAATGCAGAGATCTTCTCACATGATTACATACTTGCTTAAAAACCTTCAGTGGTGGCCTAGTCTCTAGTGAATAAAATAAATATTCCTGGCTTGGAAACTACTTTACGATCTGGCTCCAACTCACATTTTTTATTTCATTATGCATCAATACCTCCTAATACTGCCAAATCGAAATCTCTGATGTACCCAAATCTTGTCTTAAGTGCTCTCTCTCTCTCTCTCTCTCCCTCTTTCCTTCCCTCCCCCTCATGTGGAATGTTGACATTTTCCATTTCTCTATTCCCTTCATTTCCTTATTAAAAAAAAAATCTTATTTTAATGCTCGGCTCAAGGAGCACTTCTTACATGAAAGACTTCACTAACCTTTCTAGCCTCCTCTTTTTGAATCTCTTATGTTGTGTGATCTATCCAACAAACTTAAGGATATTCTTAATTGTATTCCCATTGTGTATGTGTGTGTGTGTTTTGTATACCTCACCCTTTATATTGAATTATAAGCTCCTTGGAGGCAAGGATTTTGCTTTACTTCATCTTTATATATCTAATGGCAAGGCTAGGACATTGTACCAAGAGAGCACTTATTGGCAACGCAGAAAAATGAGACAATTAGACAACGGTCTCTACATCACAAGTAGTCACATTCAGTGAGTTTTAGGGTTTTCTTCCCTTTCCCCACTTCATATCTAAAAGTGGATACAGAACTTAGGGGTCAGAAGGTCTGCATCATTGTCTAGAATGTCTTACTACTTGTGTGACACTGGGCAATTCTCTTTTCTTTTCTAAGTCTACAGTTCCTCATTTGTAAAACATAGTTGAATTAGATTATCACTAAAGTCCCATCCTGTGATGACCGCGTATTTAAAATCAGCCAGAGTCAGGAATTCAGATTAAGGGAAAAATCTTCAATCTTTATTCTTTTTGAGGTGAAGGGGGATTGCGATAGCAATATGGGCAGCTGCAACAGGAAGCCAGCCAGCAGAGGTGAAGGGGGATTGCAGGTGAAGGGGGATCACGACAGCAACGCGAGCAGCTGTGTCAAGAAACCAGCCAGCAGTCTCTCTTTCCGCTTCCCTCTCCACTCCCTGCCTCCACCCACCAAAATTGTCATTTCTTATACAACACATCAGGACTTGCACAAAGAGTGGGCGGGGGCCATTCTTTCTCCATGTATATATATTAATAGAGTATGGTCCAATTACTATTTAGCCTCACGTGCTTGGGACCTCAGTGCATCAACTCGAGCCTCAGCCCATTACACCATCCTACTCTCATATGTTGTGATCCTGTTTTTACTGTATTTCCTTGACACTGCAGCAAGTCATTTTACCTGGAGGTGGGAAGGGTGGGGGTGGGGGAAAAGGGGATGGAGAACTTTGAAGGTAGATGGTGCAGTGCAGTAGATAGAGCACTAGCCCTGGAATCAGGGAAGATCTGAATCAAATATAGTCTCAGAAGCTTAATATATACTAGCTGTATGAGCCTTGGCAAGTCACTTGACCCCAATTGCCTTGCATGTCCCCTAAAACAAAAAAATTGAGGCTTCTATAGGCCTCAGTTTTCTTATCTAGAAAGAAAGGATTGTGATGAATGATTTCTAAGGTCCCTTACTGCTTTCAAATGCTGTCATTCTAAGACCTATAAAGGGCACTAAAATCAAGGACTGTATATATTTCAATTTCTTGAACAATCTGATTATTATACTGTTACTTCAATTGTCCATGGTTTCAAAATTTCTGGAAAATTTTACAATTCTGGCCATTACTTGAGTTTTTTTTAACTCACTTGTTAAAACTGGAACCACATGGTAATTAGAAGAGTTTCAAAAATCTAATGACTTGAGATACAACAGGGCACAGCTGCCTTATTATACCAACTAGTTAACACAGTATTTGTTTTCAACATTAATTTCACTTGCTAATCAAAAATACTGATTTAAACTCAGCAAATGACATGAAAATAAAATTGCTGTGTATCCAATGGCAAAAACAAATGAGATGTTTGTAAAAGAGCCATTTTGATTTTTTTTTTTGTCCATTAAATATTAACTTATGAGGAAAATGTACCCATCCACACTTCTTATGAGCCAATTCTCAATTTTACACCAGACCCCATGCTTTGCGACAGAACTGTACAACAGAAGGAAGGGCTAGCAAACAATGAATGTTAAACAGGAACATACATAACTATGAACTCAGGATGTTACCTTAATGCTGACTCATCTACATGAGCCAAAAATGTAGCTGACATTACTGTGGAAAGTGATTAGGACATC